>NW_026600929.1:0-97817 GCF_029448725.1 Salvelinus fontinalis
GCCTTTTCCCCACATATTTAAATCTGTTCAGGCAGAAAGTTAGGCAAGTTTGGAACTCAAGACGCAACAGATTTCCCCCCTCCTGAGCATTTATCCAATCAAGTCGTCCAAGGATCACAATCAATTATTTTTGGGCTTTATTCAGTCCGTATTGCAGGTGTTCAGCGCCATAGAAATTGAAAGGCAATGCTCTTGCGTTAGCAGCACTGCATTCACAGTAAACACTGCATGTCGGCTAAACTGGAAATAGCCTTTACATTTCAATCGTGCTGAACTTCGGCGACAAGGATAGTCAAGCCCTCAGTTTACTTAAAAGAAAAAAAAAGGTAAATACATTTTAAACTTGTCCTTATTAACAAAGCGAATACTGCTGTGGGTTTTATGTATCGTATGTGAAAATGATAAACAATGAAGTATGAGCATTACCAGTAAGACCATGGGGCATGTCAAGTTCATTCAATTTTATTATGCAATACTGTTCACTTATCCTCCAGTGTATTTTTTTTTATATATATTTAAAATTTCAAATCATAAAAACTGAGCTAGTGTGATCATGAGTAATCATATGGATTCATGAGTAACATTCACCCAATCAGGGTACAAAAAAAACAGCATTAGGATCAGACAGGGGAAGGGTGCGTTCTTATTGTGCTGTCTGCACCCCTGTAAACTGGAGACATGATCACACATCTGTCCCGTGTAAAATACGGTGAAATGAAGCAGGTATAACATTTTCAAATTTGTGAAAAAAATAAACACCTGGTAGGGTAGGCGTACCAAGGATTGGTCACAACAGATTAGAAAGTGCTTGACGGATCCCTCACAACAGAGGACAAAACAGAAAATGTCTGATAAAACTGCAGTTCCTCACAATAAAATGACAGCTCTTAAGATTGTTAAAAAGACCAGCTCAACACGACATTAAAACAAATCATTGAGCTGATAGGAACTCCAGGTCCAATTCATTAAGGCAGGCCTTTGAAGGCGTTAGAAAAGTCCCTAGTTGTGGATCTCATCAAGGAGTTAGTCCAAAGTGTCTCAGTGTGGCTTTGTGTAAAGACATCGACCTGAGTGCGTGTGTGTGTGTGTGTGTGTGTGTGTGTGTGTGTGTGTGTGTGTGTGTGTGTGTGTGTGGGGGAGTGTTGTGGCAGACAGGTCCATGCGTCACTAGGCTGGCTGGTCCAGGGAGTTCTTATACCAAACTACCTTATTGGGATCTGAAACAGAAAATAAGACAGCATTGTCAAACCTCTCATACAATCTAGCCCTTTAGGGCTGCAGCAAGAACTTCTGAAAAAGGGAAACCCACTAGATAAAAAATAAAAAATAAAAATCTCAAGTTGTATCCTTCCTTCTTTAGAACCATTAGGGTGCATGATACAAATGTTTTTGCAGACGAGATGCAGCAAGTTTAAACGATGTCACTTGTAGGATCTCTCCTAGAACCAAAGCAATTTGCCTACTGGTCATGTTGAATAACCACAAACACTTAGAGCATGCAAATAGCCTAGTGAAAATTGTGTTCTTGCTTTCAACACCATCTACTTATTGAGAAGCTGGTGAACTTCAGTGGATTATCAGATTCCCTGTAAACCGTAGTCAGGTGAGATTTAACCCTGCCATCTCTTCATCTAGAAAGGTTAAGGGAGCCCTGTAAGGTTGCGTACAATCGCCGATACTGTGTACACTATACAGCAACAAATGCTAAGCCTCTGGCCCAGCCCATGGATTCTTTAAATATGCGGACGACACTCCACTGGTGAGATTCCTTAAAATCATATCAAGCCTCCACTGAAGGTCTTGACAGAGAAACATCCAAATTCATCTAGTGATGCTCAGACAACTTCCTTCAAAAATAAACTAAGAAAAATGGAGATGGCAATTGATTTAAAAAATATGAACAACCCCCCCCCCCCCCCCGAAGAGCAACGGGGAATCAGTTGATAGTGATAAAAGAAATACCATGGAATTGAGGGACAACCTGAAATTCAATGACTGTGCCCTCAAAGACAGAGAAACCACAGGAGATTGTTCTTCACTGCACACATTGCACTTATTCTTCTACGCGTTCAAACCAAAGATTATTATAACTAAACCAAGAGACCACAGCCCGTTGTTTCAAATTGGAACAAATGAGTCAGTAGTCCAAGCGGATCCTTCACATTTATATATCAGTCTCATCGTTCCATCTGTGTTTAAACCGTCTTGTATTATTGGGTGTTTTTACTTATTATGGTGGGATAATAAAATATCAACATTTAACAAATCAAACCATTAAAAGAGACAATTTAATTTGAAGTAACGTTTGTCTGTTTTTTCCCCCAACCTCGAAAGTAATGTCAAGATGAAACCATGTTCCACGACAGTCGTTGTGTAAATCCAGCTATACACCACAATTGAATGGAAAGATGAGCACCGTTTAATTTCCTGGTTTCATTGTGTGACCATATTTTCTATTAATTTGGGGTGGAGGCATATAGCTAAACTGAATTTACACCACTGATGTCGTGGGATGTGATTTTCTCTTGCAATTACACTACTTTAGAAGTCTGAAAACATCCTTTAAATTATGAGCCCTGCTTCAGAGACTAATGCCCAGCATGGAGAATCCGGTCCAAATTCTAATAATGGACCTTCCTGATGAACATCTCACCTTCTTTCTGTTTGTTGCAGGTGACATTCCATTCTAAAAATGAACAAGGTATAGTTAGGATGCATATAACATCAACCACAATTTTATGACAGATGCAACAGAAAAATAACATTTATAATAAATTCATGTATTATTGAGGTCTCAACCACATCAGCCCTTACCTATTGTGTGATAGCGCAGAGCCTCCTTTAGATGGCGACAGGTGAGAAGCAGCTTCCCATTGATCTTTGCTTCCTCCTCTCTGTACTGGTCAATGGAGATTGAGGTAGTGACAGGAACTAGGATTTCACCACTGGCCTGGACTGTGTGATGCCTCTCTTGTGTTGGGTTGGCGGTTTCACCTCCAAATGTGAGCTGAGGTGGTGCTACGGGGGCAGGGCAGGGAACTGACCCCTCTGTGGCTTGGAGGACCTCACTGATGAAACTAAGTCCCCACTGGTTCTGCAGCAGGACACCGATGGCTGGGCGGCCCTCCTCCTCCAGCACTCCACCCACAGCCCCCGACTTCACCTTCGAGGCATAGCTGATGGTTGGCTGCAGCTTGGCAGGGCTGTCCTGCACTGGAAAAGCAGGTGGGTGCTTTAGTAGAGACAGGCTGTCCTCCACCCACCTATCCTTCTGGCTCTGCTTCGGGGGCCTATCTGCTACACGCCCTGCCCCCCTGGGCCCCTCTCTGCGAGGGCCACGGCCTTTGTGCTGACCTCTGCGATCTCTGTCTCTACGGTAGGTGAAGGCATGTACATGGGCGGGTCCATTCAGGTTGCCCTCGTGGGCCTGAGGTGAAGCTTGGCAGGGCTGCTGGTCAACCCCAGTTGGGCAGCCTCCACCTCCTCCACCACAGTTGCCAGACCCAGGTGATAGGCGGCGGTTGCCAATGTGCGCCTCTGGGTTGGTGGAGGACACAAGGCCAGCAGGATCACACAGGGTGTCAGACTCGCACACTGTGTTGGCCTCCCACGTACCTAAAGTTATATATAAGGCAAAGGAAGATCATTAAAATCCCCTAATAATTAAAAAAAAATCAAAATAATGGGAACAATTTAAAATACGCATTTATGTTAAGGTTTATTGGTGAAATTATGAACTAGCTAACTATCAAAGTACCCATCTTAACTTGTGTTAGGTTTTGTTGGGGCTTGGGGTTAACTGGCTAACTAACGTTAGCTAGCCACATAGCCACGCAGAGTTCGAATGCACGCCACGGTTGGCCTAGCTAGCTACCGATTATGCTGAATCCAGGAAAAAAAATCGAGTGGCAAATTTTAATGACACTTAAATTACTTGTAACTAGCTAGTTAACCATTTTATGCAAGTTATATGTCATATGAGCAAATAGCTATGTAACTAACGTTATAATCTTATCGAACTGCCTTGCCAACCAACCACTTGCTAACTAGCTAGCTAGTCTGCTAAGAAACAGAAAAGCAACGTGTATGTACCGTTAACAGTAGCCAACGTCAGCTAACCTGAAACGTAATTTATTTAAAACAGTAACTTATAACTAAGCAGGAGGTACTATAATAAGGCCATACAATCTACCGTTCGTCTTCCAAGTATGCATTGGAACAATAAACAATTTCCTGGCTAGCTAGCTAACATTACGTTAGATAAGTTTCATAACACCCCGGCTCCGGGAGTGTTCATTTCAGAACGTTTTGCTAACGTTGGCAAAGTAGAAAGTCACAAAGTAATGTACTAATAGCTACCAGTACCCACAACTCACCTGTTTTGATATGCATATCTTTTTGTTTAAATGTACTTCTTCTGGAATTAAACCGTTACTGAAAGTTTGTTTACAGCGGGTGTCTTAATTGTGGCCACACGGAAACTGTCGGAGGTGGAAATGACCGTCACCGTTCAACTTTGCCGGATATTGAAGCGCGAATAGAGGAGGGATATTAATCAAATAGTTTTCCCGCTCACAACCCCTTTGCAGAAAGTGATATAATAACATACTTTGTCTTAGTGATTAATAATATTAATGGATTTCCTTTTGTCTGAATCATGTGTAATCTTTAATCGTACTCTGTAATTCCATGGCTGCATCTCTGAACTCCCCCTTCAATGATGTGCCTGGATTTACCAATAACTTCTATAATCCAATTTCTGATATCTGAAATAATATTTATTTAACCCACATCAAAGTATTTCTTTCCTTTAGCTTTTCCCCCTCCCGAGGCCTCTCACCTCTCTGCCTATCCATCCTACTCTCAACATGTTTCTCAGGCGCCTCTTTCTCCCTGCTCCTCCAGTCACAGCTGCTCTCTGATGGATGAGAGTCATTCCAGTTGCTGTGCTTTTGCCTTTGCCTAGAAAAAAGCAGCAACTGGTTTCCTCTCTGTCTAGCTCTTCTACTCCTACCAACTCCACCCCTCTCTGTCTGTCCATTCCATTGATCCCTGCCATTTCCCCCCTGGTCTCGCCATGTCTGGCCCACTCTGTCCTTCTCTCTGTCTTTCTCCTTGTGGACTCTTTTCTCCTTTCTCCAGAAGCCGGCAACATCACCCAACTCACCCGGACTTCTGTGTTTCTGTGCCTGGCACCCAGGGAAGTTGACTTGTCTTCCACCCTCAAGCATTTCACCCTTTGAATTGATCTCCTCTTGAAGTCCTTCCGTTCTTTTGTATGGAAGTTTACGTTGTTGCTTTCCTTTGCCTTTCAATGGAGTCTGGGAGTCTGTCATAGGCCTAGCATTACCTTGGTTCTCCAGAACCATGATGGACATTTCATCACAGGAGATACAGATTTTTGTAACCTCTATCTCCACTTCCTTTCTTTTATCAATCTCTCTCATTTTCACATATCCATCACTGTTTCGTATCTCCTCATTGTCTCTGGCCTTCTGATGCTCTAACTTTCTTCCTGTAGGACCTTCTTCTCCATGTATGACCTCTGAAAGTATTTTTTTTTAAATCAGTTCACTCATAATTCACAAACAGGACAAACATTTATATCAACATCAACATCAGTTATGGTGGCCGGTGACTTTAATGCAGGGAAACTTAAATCAGTTCTACCGAATTTCTATCAGCATGCTAAATGTGCAACCAGAGGGAAAAAAATTCTAGACCACCTTTACTCCACACACAGAGACGTGTACAAAGCTCTCCTTCGCCCTCCATTTGGCAAATCTGACCAGAACTCTATACTCCTGATTCCTGCTTACAAGCTCAAATTAAAGCAGGAAGCACCAGTGACTCGGTCCATAAAACAGTGGTCAGATGAAGCAGATGCTAAACTACAGGACTGTTTTGCTAGCACAGACTGGAATATGTTCCGGGATTCTTCCGATGGCATTGAGGAGTACACCACATCAGTTACTGGCTTTATCAATAAGTGCATCGAGGACATCGTCCCCACAGTGACCGTACGTACATACCCCAACCAGAAGCCATGGATTACAGGCAACATTCGCACCGAGCTAAAGGGCAGAGCTGCTGCTTTCAAGGAGCGGGACTCTAACCCAGAAGCTTACAAGAAATCCCGCTCTGACCTCAGACGAACCATCAAACAGCCTAAGCGTCAATACAGGACTAAGATCTAATCGTACTAGACCGGCTCCGATGCTTGTTGGATGTGGCAGGGCTTGCAAACTATTACAGACTACAAAGGGAAGCACAACCGAGAGCTGCCCAGTGACACGAGCCTACCAGACAAGCTAAATAACTTCTAAGGTCGCTTCGAGGCAAGTAACACTGAAACATGCATGACAGCATCAGCTGTTCCGGACGACTGTGGGATCACGCTCTCCATAGCCAATGTGAGTAAGACCTTTAAACAGGTCAACATTCACAAGGCCGCAGGGCCAGATGGATACCCAGGACGTGTACTCCGAGCATGCGCTGACCAACTGGCAAGTGTCTTCACTGATATTTTCAACCTGTCCCTGACTGAGTCTGTAATACCAACATGTTTCAAGCAGACCACCATAGTCCCTGTGCCCAAGAACACTAAGGTAACCTGCCTAAATGACTACTGACCCTCGTCTGTAGCCATGAAATGCTTTGAAAGGCTGGTAATGACTCACATCAACACCATTATCCCAGAAACCGTAGACCCACTCCAATTTGCATACCGCACCAACAGATCCACAGATGATGCAATCTCTATTGCAATCCACACTGCCATTTCCCACCTGGATAAAAGGAACGCCTATGTCAGAATGCTATTCATTGACTACAGCTCAGCGTTCAACACCATAGTGCTCTCAAAGCTCATCACTAAGCTATGGACCCTGGGACTATACACCTGCAACTGGATCCTATACTTCCTGATGGGCCGCTCCCAGAGGAAGACCCTAAAAATTGTCAAAGACTCCAGCCACCCTAGTCATAGACTGTTCTCTCTGCTACCGTACGGCAAGCGGTACCGGAGCGCCATGTCTAGGTCCAAGAGGCTTCTAAACAGCATTTACCCCCAAGCCATAAGACTCCTGAACAGCTAATCAAATAGCTACCCAGACTATTTGCCACCCCCCCTATGCTGCTGCTACTCTCTGTTATTATCTATGCATAGCCACTTTAATAACCCTACCTGCATGTACATAATTACCCCAATTACCTTGACACCAGTGCCCCTGCACATTGACACATTGACTCTGAACTGGTACACCCTGTATTTAGCCCCGCTATTGTTATTTACTGCTGTTCCTTAAATATTTGTTTTTCTTATCTCTTATCTTTTTTGTGTTGGTATTTTCTTAAAACTGCACTGTTGGTTAAGGGCTTGTAAGTAAGCATTTCACTGTAAGGTCTACCTACACCTGTTGTGACAAATAAAATTTGATTTGATTTATGACACATTATACTTATCATTAACTTGAATGTTATGCTCTTACCCTGGACTTTTAAGCGCTCTTGAAATGTCTTAGCATTCTCCTCTCCAGCCTCTTCTCTTTCCCATGATGCTTTGCTCATCACTCCCTCATCAGTAGGTACATTTGTTCTGTTTGTCTTTTCTTTCATCTGTTTTCTATCATCTTTTTCTCCCTCATTTGTCTCTACACAACAGTTGTTAGAAATCTTTTCCTCAGAGATCTTGCTCACCGTCTCATCCTCTTTATGTCCATCTATTTTTTCTATGTCCATTCTTGCTAATTCGTCTGAGATCAAATCTGTTTCCTTACTACATCTTTGTCTCTCTCGTTCCTCTCTTCGCCTGTCCTTACTTCTCTGTCCTGTCCGCACTTTGGTTCTCTTCTCTTTATTCCTGTCATCTGTCTCCACAATTTCCTCCAGACCTAATTTGGCCCAGTCACTACCTTCCCCTCCTCCACTCTCTTTGCCCTTTGACCCCTTGCCCTTTGAGGCTTTCTTACTTTGCCCTGTAATGTCCATCACTGTCTCTATGTCACCCCCATCCTCAGGCCCTCCACCTCCCTCAGTCAGTGTCAACCCCTCAGCAGCCGTTTTCTGGCGTTGCAGGCACTTGATCTTGTAGGCAATTCGGCTCCTTTGCAGGATCATCTCCCTAACCTCTATCGTTCTGGCGTCGGTGCGGCTGAAGCTGGTTCTGGCTAAGACTGGTTCTCTGAGCAGTGGCCGGGACGGAGGCCTGGGACGGAGTCCTATAATGGAACTTTCCAGTCCGGACCGGGAGGGCATCCATGTGGTCACATCACAGTTCCTCTCTCGCTCTCGCTCCCTCCTCCTTTCCCTCTTTCTCTCTGCCCTTCGCTCTTTGGGACTGTTAAAGTTCCTCATGTCTTTCTTCTTCATCTCAACTTTAATTCTCTCGTTTTCCCTCATTAATTTATTGATCCCCTCTCTCAATGACCTCCAAAAAGCTTTGTCCTTCTTAACTTCATTGAGAGCCTTTGAGAGAGAGGAGAGGACCAGCTGATTTCCCACTCTCTCCTCATTTAGCTGGTTGAATCCATCGTACATAAGTAAGTCTCTCATGTACGGCTTGGGAATGATTTCTTCAGTGTCTGCCTCTACTGCTCTGGCTATCCTCCACTGTCCATTATGCTCTAAAGAGCGAGAGGGGAAATTTAAATCCAATCAATACATACCTGTAATCTGACCTTACACTAAGAATCACAATAATTAAAATGTTGGATTCAATTGAATCTATTTAATCTACTTTGTAGTAACATGGAAACATAGGCTACCCCTTTCCTCTGGTCAAAATATGTCTTGAAATATAATCAACTACATCATTATCACAATACTCACCAATCAGAGAGTTCCTGTCACACTGTGAGGAGCACTTCTCCCATTCCTTTTCTCCATACTTCTCCTCTCCATCCATCCTTTTGGTCACACTCTCCCCTCTCGTCAAAATGTAGTGTGGCACAGAAACCCATGCAGACTTTAGGTCCCAGCTGTATTTGAATTTGTATTCCATCATGTTGTGGTCTTGAGCATAGCGATGGCAGTCGTCAGTCTCATAAGAGGGTGACCAAGTATGTCCACTGAGTTGGACTTGACCTTTGGGCCTCATGACTGACTCGCACAGATGATGGCTATGACTGGTGTGAGACAAAGGGTCAACCATGTCATCCTTACTGTCTGACTCCAAACACTGGTCATCGTGACAGGTGATAACACAGCCTAAGTGCATTCTAGATATAAATATTTCAATCTCACTTGATCCTACATGGTCTGTAGTGAACAGAGTTCTGTCATCAGGGGCTGAGATAATGTTATCTTCCAGGATTTCATTGATGAGAGGTTGAATGGACTCTGACACCAACGTGGGGTTAATTCGATTTTCAGTGGTCTGAGACTTCACTACAGGCTGGTCAATAGGGTTATCTTTGCCTTGGTCCAACGTATTGGAAACCAACAGAGCCTTATTGAAAGAGTCAATAGTGACTATAGATCCAAGAGCAGTGGCAACAAGGGACAAAGACTGGTCAGACGAGCTCACAGAATCTCTGCTAAAGTCTACTGCAGGTCGGTCATCATGGTCTTTAATGGTGAGTGAGATTTCCTTGTCAGAGTTCAAAGAGTCCTCAAAGGGTACAGCATAGTGCTTCTCTGTGGTCACACAGTCTGCACAGGACCTCGTTAGCAGCTGGTCAGTGCTTTGTAAGTCATCCTCTGCCCTCTGCTGCCCTCTGGAGTCCACAGCTGAGTCCACCACTGGCAGGTCACCAGTGATCAGAGACACTTCACTGGAGTCAGACACAGCCAGGTCAGGGTCATTGCCAGGATTCACCAAGGTCTCCATCAGTACCAGGGCAGTGTGCCACCCAGGTTCCAGCCCTTCTACCAATGCCAGGTCATCGTCTGGAGTCAGAGAACCCACCACAGCATGGTCAGCATCATCTCCATTACCTTCAGTGCCCAGAAGCACCTCATTGGACAGTGCCTCGGGTTGACCATAGACCACTGTGGCCGTAGTAACCACTGAGTGGATTTCAGTGTTCAGAGATGCCTTGATGGCGTCAACTTGGTCAGCATGATGTTCAGCAATCAGGGAGTCCTCACAGGATCCTGATTTCAAGCTGTCATCACTGTCTTTGGGCAGCTGAATGGACTCCAAGGTTGATTGGGCTTTAGGTGTCTTAGACATATCAATGCATTTCAGCTCCATTATTCTTAGGCTTGAAAACTCCCCATGGCATCCATCTGCCAGAACTGTGTGCACAGCTTCCCTAATGGCTTTCTCTGCCAGCTGTAAGGAAACATGTATGGTTCAGTATTGACTGCGTTTACTACACATTAACATCACCTAAATAGTTGTCAAAGAATTACATTTTTTTAATTAACATGCTGCATTGTCAGCAACTAACGTCAGCTATGTTACGTTGCTAGATAAATTAGCAACGCAGTTGTAGTGGAAAATGTATTTCATAAAAAAAACAGCAAACAACTCATAACTCAAGATAATTTACCTCCTTTGTAACTTTGTCAATATCAATCACAGCGTCCCTCAAACAAACGACGAAACGCTAGAGTTAAACGATATCAAGCAAACATCGGCAGCTAGCAAGCTACTATTTTTGCTGTTTCTTTTAGCAAGCAACAAGTTGATGATTGTTTGTGTTCAAGTATTCGACGCGTTAGTAAAAGACTTTAGCTAGCTACGTCAGATGCCAAATGTCCAAATCAAAACATTTTGACTACAGCGCGTTTACGTTTTCAGCACTAGGCGCTGTCCACTGGCTCATATGTACAGGCCATACCAGGCTCCATGTGCAACAGTGTTGCAATTGCGACTTTGATGTTATTTTCCTGTATGTGTGTGTGCATACGTATTGTAGCCTATTTGCTTCGCATACATGGCTTTAATGTGTGTGTGTGTGTTGGGGGGGGGGGGGGGGACTTTAAATACCTGAACCTGTTGACTATATACAGGGAAATATTACACATTGTGTCCGCTGAACAAGACCTTTCCAGTGTTAGCATCTTGACATGTATTTCATGGGTACAGACTCAAACTGCATTAATGATTGTATGGCTGGTGAGCCCTGAGTTTGGTTCCAATGCATAGCTTACTCCCCACCATTGGCCCAAAGGAAAGGAATATGCAACTCCTGAATATTGAAAATCAAAAACACATATTGAGAAACTCAGGCATGTAACTTCTACACCTTTTCTTTGTTTTAAAACGTGCTTGCTATAATCAATGCTATTATTCTAGAGTAGAACACCATCTGGTGATCTGAATGTATTCTTGGATGGAGTCTTGTTCAACATTGTTCTGTTGGAAAATATCATATCATGATATCTGCACTGCCATTTCACATTCAGTACTTGACTCTGTAACTGACATTCATCTTTTAACATAACGTTCTGTGTTAAATCCCTTCATAAGGCTTTCATATAAAAAAAGAAACAGTAGTACATTTGACTTTATTTCATGTTTTTGTTGCCATAGAAACAAACTGCTGACTCACCTTTTAACAACATATTTGTTTAATGAATGTTTTTATGAATTGGCTTCACATGTTTGTTTTCTGCATCAGCTCCATAAAAAGGGGGCATCCAGTCTACTGGGTGCAGCTTGGCAGAAGTCCATGCCTGGCTAAATCCGCTACTGACCGTAGAATAGTTTCAATCACTAGAGATGTAATCTCCTCCCCTGGGTCCTGCTGCCTTTCGGAGAGTCTCTGAACTCCTTCTGTTGATTGTCTTGGCTTCCTGACTTGTGAGGACCCTGAGTCAGTAGATCTGGGACTGGCTGAGCTCACCTTTGAGACAGGTGCGGGAACAGTGGATGTTGGCAAGGCATTTTGGGGGGGTGCTGGTTGACTGGGCCCAGAGGAGAGATTGCTCAGTGGTCTCTGAAAGAGAGGAACTCCTCCGACTGTGAACTGACTGAAATCATTACTTGTGGCGTTTGCTGCACATTCTGCTACTTCACGTATGATCTTTACCATTTCTATGGTGAGCCCCAGTTCTTCTAAGAATGAACTGTGTGTGGGGTCCATAGTGCAACTCTCCATAACACTATCCAACATGGTGATAATTACAGTCCCTGTCAGTCGGATAATTATCAGTTCACAGTCTTCCTCAGTGCAGTCCTGCCATCTTTTTTCCATTTTCTGATTGTCCCCATTTGGAGTTACAGGCAAGAGATTTACTGGGATCACCGCATCAGACAACACCCCCGCCCCATACAAATATTTGTTCAGGATGCTTGAGACACCTCCGCACACTTTTTGGAGAAGGCCCTCTACCGTCTTCCCCAAGATGTTATGTAGGCCAACACCGGAAACATCTTCCTGAGAGAAAGCAGTGGTTGACTGGGCAATGTATTCCTACAAATAAATGAAAGATGTATGTTTAAAATTATGCAGGTTTATTAATACAAGTCAAGGCAAATGTTTTTTTTTACAGTGAAACCACATACAGAGCAAAGGTATAGTTCACAATTGATGGCTCACCACAATTTTTCCTGCGTAACGGCGTATCGAGTCAGGTGTCGTCTCATTGTTCCTGCAGATATTTGACCATATATGTATTAGTCAGCTATGTGTTAGCTGACTAAACTCCCCTCTATGGTGAAGGAAGTTTCTGATGAACAGGCTTTGTGGAGAAGTCTTTGTGGAATTCAGCTCTGACAACATCAATTCGCCCAAGGTCAATTCTTCAAAAAATGTAAATAATGAAATGCTTACCTTATACCTATGTTTGTCCTCTGTAGTTGCGTGCCTTTATTTGCTGAAATCCATACCTTTCCAATAAATGTTAATGAAATACAACCACTGACTGTTTGCTCATTGCTGTTGCTCTAAGATGGCAACTCAGTGAACATGAGCATGTGCCAATTGAATCTTAAGGAAACAGCAGGTGGTTGTATTTGATTAACGTTTATTGAAAAAGTAAGGATTTCAGCAAACAAAGAAAGGCACGCAACTATTGAGGACAAACATAGGTACAAGGTAAGCATTTCATAATATATATATATTTTTACAAGTATTGACTTTGGGCGAATCAATGTAGTCATAGCTGAATTCCACAAAGACTGACTTGTCTCTGCTTCACTCTGTTGGTGTTCATTAGAAACTTCCTTTACCATGGCTGGGGTTTCATGTGACATGAATGATACTATTAGATAATTCATTAGATTATTTTCTGTGGGAAGAAAATGTATATAGGCCTAAATATAGAATTACATATTATAATTAAATAGGATTTATGTGGGCCTCAATTTTCTAATGTAATTTCACCTGGCGTTCTCAATGGTTACAGGGGTTGACCTCTTCTTCTAGTTCCATGTTAAAATAAACAAATACACACAAACTCAAGTTAACACCGTTTGAAACACGACTTCTACAGTAATTTATCCGGCAATAAATTCTTGTTTTGTAGCCTTTACAAATATAGTCTACCAATCGACATACCTTTCTCCCTCTCTTCGGCATTGTAGCAGTTGCTTAGATTCAAAACAAATGGAACACAGTTAACCACGGCAAATGTCGTGTCATAACATGATGTATCGTCATACAATATTGTTTTGAACATTCGTTTTATTCGACTGATGCCCAGCTGAGCATTCTATTTCATGTGGTCTTGGTGTTGATGAAGATATTGTATGAAGTGCATTACCGTGGCTTGGAAACACAATGACATTTTAAAAAGGAGTAAAATAATTAGTAGGACAAGCTTTTGTCATCATTGTAATGTCGCCAGATTGACTTTATATGGAATATAACTTCAGCTAGCTAGCTACGATTGTGGGGAGAGCATCGACATTTAGTTAGCTTAACGTTAGCACTGCTAGCTTTTTCTGCCGAACTTTGCTAGCTCATGATGCCAACATTGCCATTTCTCAAGTAAACTTGACATAATGATGCCAATTTTGTTTTCTACAAATGTTATCTACTTTAGCAATGTCATTAGCCCCAGTTCAGAAAGACAGAGCATCAGTTGGACATCAATATGATGCGGCAACGGTGCAACCCATGAATAGCTAGCTACATTATGTTTTGACACAATCATAAAAGAGAAAGGGATTTTGTAGAACATTGTTTTGTTGTCAGTTGTAAAGTTTACAGGCGAGATGTTGATCATCACCTGAATTTTGTCGCCAGACACGACTCGATCTCCACCAGTAGGTGTCAGTAGCTCGTTAGACTCCAGGGGTGTGTTCAGTTAGGTTTAACGTTTACGCTGCGTGACGGTTTGTAGTGAACGACACGATAACCCCCCGCCGATGATAAATGGTATACTTTATTAAGAAAAGTTCAGTTGTAATAAAATACTTCATAATGAACCATAGTATTTTCTTAGATTAAAAGACGGATGACCTAAGCATTCTAAATAAAACATTTAAATACATGTTCATCCTTGATATGGTATATGCCATTATCAGAAAAAGCCTTAGTATATCAGAAAGCATATTTGTGTAGTTTTACAATTTAATTTTGTCAACTCAACCTCAAATGATAATTACCTAACCATACCTTACCATTGTGCCCAATGATCATTTAAATCATTGGTTGCTTATTTCTAAATGTCTCGCATGACTGTTGCTTTAACCTCAAAAGGGATATCTTTACACCTATAATTATTTCACACCAATCTTGCTTGGTGCAGTACTTCCTAACGAAACAGAAAAGCCATCTGATCAGAGAGGGAGCACCATATTGTTTTTCAGTTGACTAGTTTATGGGCAGATCTAACAGGTCTACTGTTGGAAAATGTGTGTGTACAACATTTGTGTTGGAATGTTAACAGGGAAATACAAGTATTGAGCCAAGAAAAATTCCACACCAAGTGTTAAAATAAAATGTTTAATGTGAATTAAAGGCATAATTGTATTTTTTAATAGAGGCATGTTGTAAGGCTGAGTTTGAGTAAAATGCATATATTTTGTCCTCATACTTTTCAGTAATGCAGTCCATAAACATGATTTGGAAAATAAATTAATATACTTTCTTAATATATTTTCTTAGGTTCTCGCCATGATTAGACACCTTTCCCTATGTGAGTGCGCAGGTGCCTTTTGAGACGCGTTGAGGTGGAGAAGCACTTTTTACACAACATACAGGAGTATGGGCGCTCTCCTGTGTGTGTCCGCAGATGCATGGTCAGGTCTGACGAACACCTAAACCTCCGTTCACAGACCGAGCACGGGTATGGCCGCTCCCCTGTGTGTATTCGCCTGTGGAGGAGCAGCTCCCCAGAGGTCAGGAAGGTCTTGCCACACTGAGCGCACTGATGCGGTCTCTCCCCTGTGTGCATCAGGTTGTGTCTTATGAGTGAAGTAGACTTGGCAAACTCCTTCCCACAGTGTGCGCAAGAGAACGGTCGCTCCCCTGTGTGGGTATTCATGTGTTCACTCTGTGCACGCTTGGTTTTGAAGCTCTTGGGACACTGAGAGCAAGAGAACGGTCTGAAGTCGCTGTGGCTGCGTTGGTGTCTTACCAGCTCCCCATGTGTTAAGAAGGTCTTCTGACAGACGGTGCAGAGGTATGGCCTCTCCCCTGTATGAATCCTCTCATGTCTTGTCAGACCCGCGAGCTGAGTAAAGCTTTTCTCGCAGAAGGAGCACTGGAAAGGCCTCTGCCCGTTGTGAATCAGTTGGTGTCTGTTCAGTATCTGTAACTGGGTGAAACTCTTGCCGCACTCCGGGCACGGGTACGGCCGCTCCTTGGTGTGGATTTGCCGGTGCTTGTTCAGCAGCCACACGTGAGTGAAGCCCTTGCCGCACTCTGCGCAGGGGAAGGGTCTCTCTCCGGTGTGCTTCATCTGATGTCTCCTCAGGTCAGACGGGCGGCCGTAGATCTTCTCGCACTGGGAACACTTGTAATGGCGATTCACCACGTGGGTTTGCCTATGCTTCAGCCGCTCTAGTACGGTGTCAAAGCTAGCCCCACATTTCTGACACTTGTACTGACCACTCCCTTTGTCGTTTGGCTCCTCCTGCTGCTCTGTGGACTGTAGTGGGGGATCAGCACTCTGGCCACAAGGCGTTCTGGTGAAGTGCAGGGACAGTAGGCCCAGTTGGGTGAACCCCTTGCCACATTGAGGGCAGATATATGGGCGTTCCCCGGTGTGAATCCGCTGATGCCTCGTCAGATCCCAGGAGTTTTTGAAACCCTTGTCGCACTCCTTGCAGGTGTACGGACGCTCCCCTGTGTGAATGCGCTGGTGCCTGGTCACGTCTGACGAGCGAGTGAAAGTCTTTCCACACTCGTGGCATGTGTGAGCACCGGGTTCAGAGCTTACGTGGATAGGGAAAGGCTTGGGGAATTCAGGACGGGGTAACTTTTTCCTGGGAAGCGCTGGGTTCTCTTCAGTTTTCTGGAGCTTGCTGTACTCCTCTGGGTGATTTCGCTCAATGTGCTGGAGGAGGTAGGATTCCTGCATGTGGAAGAATGGGCACTGGGAACAGGCAAAGACCTGTGAAGACATCTCAACGGTGTGACCTGAAGGAATACAATGGGAAAAGGAGACTAATAATGTGAGAGGCAGAACAAGCATTAGGTGGTTGTTTTTACAGGGCATACCACAGTCTCCACATTTATTATATGTAGTAACAGAGAAAGACATTCAATATTTCCTCCTTACTCTGAGTGCCCAAGTTTTCAAGACATGTGTGGTGTTGCAGCAGGGATTTCAGGTCCTCAGGTTGAGAGAGGGCCTGCAAACACTCCTCCAGGACAGAGGGAGCAGAACTGAGCCATGACACAGTCTATAGGAGCAGAGATGCAAACAAGTGAGTGACAATATGCTGGAAAGTTTACATGTTTTTTTTCACACCGGGGAACGTTACAAAATGCTAGGCCCATTTCAAGAAAACCAGAGAAGCCGCTGGCTAGCACCTCAGCTAACAGCGTGGCCCCAGAGTGGCTATAAGGCAGAGGTTATGTGCAGAAAGTGACAGTACAGCTGGGATATCTTCTCCTAATAAGATACAGAAGATATTACCCTCCTATAACTTAACCAGTCTAAATGTTGCCATCACGGTCAGCACTGCAGGATTTTCCCAATACAATAACAGAAGGTGACTTGAACCCAGCTGAAGGTGACCTAGTGAGGTGTTACTTTGTGGTACCTGTCCAAGGTCTGGTACTGGCAGTATCTTCTCCAGTTTAGAAAGGAATTCCCACACAAGTAGTTGCATATCTGTGTCATAGCTGGCGCCGTACTCTGTCGGAAACACCTCCTGGAATCAAGATAGATGGGGATATAATTGGCGTAGGGTGAAGTTGACCCTAGATGCTAATCTTGGGTCAGTTCTGCATTTACCCCACTGGTGGTCAAGGTTAGATTGGGGGCGGGGAAGCTGATCCTAGATCTGTACCTATGGGAAACTTCCCTCCGGGGCAATATAATTCCAAGGACTGTAAATATTGTCTTTGGTAACTAAACAGAACCAGGAAGCTAGAGAGAGACATTAACATATGATGGAGGCAGACTGACCTGGAAGAAGTGTTCTCTCTCCGCTTGGTCTTTCAGCAAAGTCTGGATGAGCTCCAGGAAGATGGCCTCTTCTGCATCCACCTCAGCATCTCCACTCTGTGAAATAGAACTTCTCAGTGATAAGGGAACAGTAAACCACCGTCACCCACCACTGAAAATAATAGGGAGCAACACTGCAGTCCTTAAAATATAGGAGCAAGCACTGGAAATTAGCGCAAGCTAATTGGTGCAAAGGATCTGACGGTTGCTTATTCAATATGTCAATGTTTTAATTCTCTTATCCTAGGCAAATAATTGATTTAAATAAGCACATTTCAAATGATAGGAATGGCAAAGGCGGTTCCATAAAGACCAGGGGCCATATACATCAAGCATCTCAAAGTAAGCTGATTTAGGATCAGTTTAGCCTTTTACATCACAATGAAAAGGATTACAAGGACAGAGGGGACCTGATCCTAGATCAGCACTCCTCCTCTGAGAAGTTTGATACATATGATCCCAGGCCAAATTGAACAGTTGTCCTCCACAGAGTATCATTACTTACCCCTGTGTGTCCAGGGGGGCGAATTCTGTCCAGGTGGGGTTGGATGATCTGGATATCAGCTGTATGATCAGCAGAACACAACTCTAGTATCACCTGAAAGGAATAACAGTATTCAAGGAAGTAGACAACAGCACCCAACAAATGATGACCACCGACAGAACCTGAGCAATCAGGACAATAGAACCCAACTGATCAGGACCATGGACAACCCCCATGCAATCAGGAAAACGGACAGAACCTAACTAATCAGCAGCTACATAAACCGCAAGATAAAGACCGTTTTAATCACAGATGGCTCTAAACACACTGTCCAAACTACTGCTGTTAGGGGTTCCAGTTTACAAAAACAACATGCTTAACTGTATTCGCTACTAACCCTTGTTCGCAGCCGCAGAAGAAGCTTGGCTCTCTGTTTCTCATTCAACAGGTCTGGAACTGTCGCTGTCACAAGGCCGACGAACTCCTCTAGTTTCTCATAATCCATGACATCTCTTCGTTGCGCTACTTGCCACATGGCCGCAGAGAGTAGCCTCAGAGGTGGTATCAACAGGCGCAAAGAGGATAACGGGAGGAAGATATCTACGGGCAAAAATTGGTCATTGAGTTTGGTGAGAGAGACGACACAATTTTTGGACAATAATTATTGGTAGTGCGGGTTAGGAGGCATAACGTTACATTGTCGCATAACTTGAGTAGACGCTAGCAAATAAAGATGTAGCTAAAATGTGAATCAGTGGCCCAACTATTTTATCTATTCGATCCATCTTCTAGTAGCTAGTCTACCCCAGTGGCTGGTCCACCCTAGACAGTCTGTATCTTTGCTACAACTAACAGTAGCCGCAAGTTGCTAGCTAGCCAACGTTAGCTAGGTACTTGTTTTAAACGAACCTGCATTCTCCACTGGTTTTGTCGTGACACAGATTTCCATCATTATGGATAATTGAGTTGTGACTTATAACTTTAATTAACTAGTTTGGTTTATATTAAACCCAGAAAGACATTTGGGAGTATACTAGTTTAGCTTATCCACTATCTGGCAGGCTAGCGTTCTTCCTCTTCTTTTTTATCTTCCGGGAAAGTTTTCTTCCTCTCTGGTCCTTCAATGGGAAAAGGCGCTTATACTGCCACCTACCGACCATTCATTGGCACGACTCTGGTGTAAACTTCCAGCTGTCTTTATTTACTGTGCAACTACAAAAACACAGATACAAAAACAAACTATATATTTGTATAAAACATACTGTCAAAATTATTAGTAAATATGATTCCCCTACGCACATCTGAGAATGTGACCAAAAAAACATGTTTATTTAGGAATTTACATAAGTTTATATCAGTGTACATCACTTTTATTCCAGACAACAGACTTACAGATCTCTGGTTTATGCCAATGCAGTTTCAGTAGGATCTTTGTTCAAGAGACCGGGAATACATCTCTTCCCACTTATTGCTGTAATCTTGTTCCAATCATCATGTTTAGGTGGCTCAATCAAGTCGCCTTCTCTCATTTGTCTCATATCCAAATCAGAAATACACATTTTAGAGAGAGCACACTTTATTCCACTAGCTACATCATGTTAACCTGCAGTTCTTGTGACGTTGCAGTCATTTAGCAGTCACTTTTATCCAGAATGAGGTGTTGTCTTGAAGTTGAGTTTCACATTTTAAATAGTCAGACTGCCACAAATCATTGTCTTGATTTCAACAACAGGTATCTTCAAATGTTATGGTCTCACAATTTTGCTATTTTCTGGACATACTGACAAATATTCCACATAATGCCAAAATGTGGGCAGTTAAAAACAAAACATAGGCCTAACAAAGGAATTCATCCAATATAATTTGAACACCAATCTGGTCGAGGCGTGTAAACCTTATACCTCAGTGGTGTAAACACTCCTTTTTAAAGATCGATCATTTCAGCCAACAGGGGGTCATGGTTAAAGGGGGCAGCATTTCAAGTGTAGAATTCCAAGTCACTCCTGCAAGGGATACAATTCAACACATCATTAATCATCGCAACCAGATTTAAAAAAGTGGTATTTGTATATATTTTTTTAATATGATAAATTAACTAACTTTAACATACACAGGGTGCGCCCAAACACAACAAACTTTACTGGCACTCTCACTTCCTTAGCCACCATAGCTAGCAAGTCTCATTTGTAGCTAGCTATCTGTGGTATTGCAGTAGTACTCAAACTTACCATTTTAGCTAGGGAACTATGAAATACATAACGAGGAAAAATGCGATGTCAAACATCACAAACAGCCAAAAGTCAAACCAGTATGAGTGTTTTGGTAAAGATACCAAAGCTCCTTTCGTGTCCAAACTCTCTTCCGAGCCCATTTTCAGGAAGTGTGTGGATGAAGAGCACCGCCCCAGTGCTATCGTAGCCCTGTCCATTTCTTACTCTTTGCCTCCAACTAGTGGCTTCTTCTTCGATGTTTAACGGCGGTTGGCATCCAATTTGTTGCATTAACGCCACCTACTAGATTGGAGTACAACTTCCTTGTACTTTGCTTAAAAATAAAAATGTACTAAATAAATACCTTACCATCTAAATTACACTCACACATTAAAAAAATAATTAAATAAACACCACCCTACTCCACTAATTAAATGTATTTATTCCTACCTCATGCCATCATCCTGAAAGGATGGGACATCACCACTTAACACATCCTGTAACTCTTCTGATATCAAGTCTCGCACACCCAAATAGCACTCTGCAGCTGCCACCACAACCTCCATTTTATGCGACTTCCATTCCATCCCTGCAGTACAGTTGATAACCATTGCTATAAATGCTAAAAATCCAATCTTACTGAAACTTATATCCCTTTGCGGCCTATCCCTATGTACTGTTATGTCTCTACTACTCTCACCACTCCTCCCTCTTAACCCATCTTCCTCTACTTTCTTCACTGCCTCAGCATATGACAACGTCTGTACTACTCTAACCCTAGAAACCTCAACCTGCCTCTCTCGCACGGGACATTTCTGACCCCAGCTCCATGTGTACCCCTACAATTAACACATACCACTACTTTCCTCAATACTACACATTCCTTTGTCTCATGCCCTTCTGCACACTTCTCACACCTTGGACCCCCCCCCCTCCTACACACTGCTGCCACATGTCCATAAGCTTGACACCTGTAACATTGTAATGTATTCGGCACATACACTCGTACAGGATAACTTATATATCCTAACTTCACTTTGTCGGGCAAAGACTCAACTTCAAAACTCAAAAGAACAGACAATGACTAGTCTGTTTCCCCACTCTCGCCACCCTGTCTGCATCGCATCGAACGACGAGCATCACATACACCAAGAATCTTTCCCCTCAGCTGATCAACTTTTATATTTACTGCTACCCCAGTTATCACTCCTTTCATTGGTGCACTTTTCTTGAGAGCGAAACAATTCACTTTTCTTGCCCCTATTCGTTTTACTCTGAGTGCGTTCTCCCTCTGACCAACAGAAACACAAACAATTATCACTAGACCACTTCTGGTTACCCTCACTAATTCCACATTACCCAACTCTTTTTTTCACCCACTGTGAAACCACAAATGGATCAGCCAAAAGGCAAGAGTCCACTTTTTCCATAAACTTCACTCCTACTGTCATAAACTCATCTTTTTCCTGATCCTCGGTGCATACCTCGGTCTCCGATAACTTCACCACACCTACCACCTCCGATACTTCACCCTCATTCGCTTCCATTTCTCCTCCTGTCTTCAGCTCCCTCTGCTTACACTTTCTACCATTCTTTAACAAATCATCTCCCTTTTCCCCACTATTTTTATCTGACTCAAGCTCACCCTCTTCTTCCCTCTCTCTCTTAGACCTCCTCTCCCTCTCTTTTTCCCTCCATCCCTCCTCCGTTTTCCAAGTATACGTCTCCTTATGGTAATACTGCACTACTCCTGACAACTATCTTGTTCTTGCTTTCTCTAGGGACTCCATTTCCGCTGAGGTGTCCGTCCTCCTCCCCCTCCACCTAGTGGAGCTTATAGTACAGTTTCTTCTTCTTCTTCTTCTTCTTCTTCTTCTTCTTCTTCTTCTTCTTCTTCTTCTTCTTCTTCTTCTTCTTCTTCTTCGATATCATGGCGGTCCGCAAACAAACGTTTAAAGTGCATGTCGCCACCTACTGTGCTGGAATGTACAATCAATCATGATCTGCCCAAGTCTGTACTACCATGAAAATAAAATTCAAAGCAAAATAAATCACTAACTTCTACCACACCCTCCCCCCTCCCCAAACCCATTAAACGTTATATCATGCTGAATCACTCCACCCTTAGGATTGTTCAGCATGTCAACAACCAGTTCAACAGTAACATCTATTACCCCCAATATCTCTTTTGCCGTCTCCACAATAACCTTCAACCTGGTATTTCTGCTTTCCACAACCCGAGTCGTATTGATAACCTTACCAATAAAAGCTTTGAAGTCTACTTTACTCATTATCAAAGTGTCCTTTGACACCACACATTAATGAGCACAAGATTTCTGAACAAGCTTCCAAACCATGCCAGCACCAACAGAAACACCAGCCCAGACAGTAGGTCCACTTACTACACATACATCCATGTAAGATCCATCAGTCTGACAGTAGGTCCACTCACTACACATACATCCATGTAAGATACATCAGTCTGACAGTAGGTCCACTTACTACATGTACATCCATGTAAGATCCATCAGTCTGACAGTAGGTCCACTTACTACAGGTACATCCATGTAAGATCCATCAGTCTGACAGTAGGTCCACTTACTACAGGTACATCCATGTAAGATCCATCAGTCTGACAGTAGGTCCACTTACTACAGGTACATCCATGTAAGATCCATCAGTCTGACAGTAGGTCCACTTACTACAGGTACATCCATGTAAGATCCATCAGTCTGACAGTAGGTCCACTCACTACCGGTACATCCATGTAAGATCCATCAGTCTGACAGTAGGTCCACTCACTACACATACATCCATGTAAGATCCATCAGAACCTGCCTCTGAATATGAAACATCATGACTGATCCTCCTTTCACTGTAACTGGCATCCACCAAATGCTGCACCGTGTTCTCCGCCACAATTACGGTACTTAACCTTCACATTGTTTTCACGGTAATCATGTACCCATCCACACTTGGCACATCTTTTCTTTCCTTTACAATGAGCAGTTACATGTCCCATTCTTTGGCATTTAAAACACTGCAGTGCATATGGGACAAATTCTCTAACATTAAAACTAAGGAATCCTATCTGTACTTTTCCTGGCAAGACATCATTAATAAGCTTTCACTTCTTTGACCCTCTTTCCTACTGAACAACGTTTTGGCCTCAGTCACTCTGCCTGCCTTCACATTGTCTTTAATTATCATCTGTGGACATAGATATTGGGACCCCAGTGATGACTCCCCTCAATCTAGCATAAACACCAGGGGCATGGCTTTTCATCTTCTTTCCATTAAGCTTTTCCATTTCCAGTATCTTCTCTTGCTGAGCCGGACTACCACACAATATTTACAATCTACCATTTCCAATGAGCCGAGCTGATTTCACCTCACCTTCCTCTTTCTCTACGTCATTAGTTCGTCAGATAGGGTGTAGGTGAGGCCCTGTGGTCTCATCAAACACCATCACCATTTCCACTCCAACACTTCATTACTCTTGCTTCCTACCATGACTTTATGCTTTCTTTACTAGAAAATCCACTACTACTCTGTATCATTATCTCTCTTCTTCCTATGTCTTTCCACTACCGACCATTCCGGTCCTTGACCCTCATCCTCCCGCTCCATAGCATCAGAACTGACACCCATATTGTCCTCATTCCAGCACAGCTGTTGTTTCACCAACCTTTTCTCCATTTCGTCTGCACTACTCGCCGCCATTTCCGACCTCCAACCCTCACTCACACCCCCCTTCTTCCCAAATCCTTCCAATCAGGTTCCAATGAATCGTCAGGTTTCCCCATGTAACTACTGGCAGATATAACTCAAGGGTCTTTTCTCAATTGCATTCTCCTCATGTCCTCTCTCATCGCCCCCTTCTCAAAACCCAATGGAAGAAAGGGTCAGAGGGGCGGGACCTCTGGCTTTCTCATCCAATGGGTTTTGAGGAGGCGGCAAAGAGAGAGGACGCAAGAAGGATACAATTGAGAATCTCTCATTATCAATGTAACTGCTTAGTATTATAGCAGTTCATAATATAAATGTAATATTGTATTATTGCTTATACCTGATATTGTATTATAATTACTAATCATTCCTCTTCTGTACTTTCAGAAACTAAGTTGAATTTTTTTATTTTTTGTATCAATTAAAGCACATTTGAAGGAACCCCTGTTAATAACAATTGGCCATTTAACACAACTGGAACTGGAGTTGCTGACATCTTTCTCAGCGAACATTGACGCCAGCTTTTGTTGGACTAGCAACATAATGTGAACGTACACTCCTTTACAAGTGAGCTTTTTAGAATTTCAAATATGGTGTATTTGATCAAGAGCAGTTGTGGTCAGAGTTCTGAAGTGGCTCACAGGGTTGGCCATTGCTCATTCAGTAGCTCACTGACACGGATAGGTAAGCCAAAGCTGAATGATAGACAAACACTTGTTGGCAAAGTTCTGGAGTGGCACAGTAATCGGTTATAGTGGCATAATCTATTGGGCACATCTCCGAGTCTGTACTAGAGGAAAGATATGGTGGAGAAAAAATGAACAGAGACATGAGATAGAACAGGACGCATTGTTTGCTCATGTGACACCAAATACCATTTATTAGGGCTTTACAAAGACTACAAAATCCCTCCAGATGATTTAAATCGCTGTCTCTGTCTATTTACACAATATGTTACATACAAATGTACAAAATATAAAACATTTAAGGACAAATGTTTCAACAAAAAAGAAACTCTTCTCTCAAAGCAGTAAATGCAATGTTTTCAACTAAGATGTAATTGCAATTTTATGGCGTCACCATGACATAATGGTACACTGTTTGTGTTGTGAAAACATCTGGTTAACTAGGCAACTGATGGTGTCCTAGGGGAGCGGGGAGGAGTGACTAGATGTCTGCTGTGTTGGAGGGGAGCTATGTCTTACCGACAATCCGTGTGTGTGTGTGTGTGTGTGTGTGTGTGTGTGTGTGTGTGTGTGTGTGTGTGTGTGTGTGTGTGTGTGTGTGTCAGGCTCTAAGTTTAGATGCAGACTGATGGCGTAGACCAACAATGATGCGTGCAAAAACAAAATAAAAAATACATTTGTCACAGACAAGTGATGACAACAAGAGCTTGTCCTGAGGTTGTGACAACATTTTCTGCAGAAAATGGAATCTGATAGATTTAGTTGACCAGTAGCACCTGTTATTTGGAATTGTAAATAGCACAACAGCAGGTAAATAGTACCTCAGAATGGGATGACAAAGAAAATTGGATTCTACTGAAACCGGTGAATACAAGACTGAATGAAAGTATATTCAGAAATGTTACAGTGTAATGCTTTGTGAAGTGAATTTTCGCCTCTTGAATAGGGGGATGTGTCACCAAATACTAGTTCCAGAGAATACACAAAAGGGAAATCTGTGACAATGACCAGATTTGCTTTTCTTGATAAATTGAATGGTTTGCTCCTCAAATCAGTGACTTAGTGAACATTAATATACGGCGTTAAAAAAAATAATATCATACTGTACATCGTATGCCTCCTGCATAGGCAAGACAGCCAATCACCACAAGACATACACCTGTTTCTGACACCTTGTTGGTTTTTGCATTTCTATTTTGTATTTTTTTGCAACGTACAATAATTCTCAGCGAGTTAAAGCGTAATATAACATCAACAGGGAAGAATGCATCTCTGATTCACTGTGCAATACTTTATTATTTACACCCCAACTTTAACTGTGCAAAACCAACCCACTCATTAATGGAGGAAGGACAATCAAAATCCAAAATGGCTTCTGTCCCTACCACACGCTGTTATGTAAAAGTAAAAGTCTCCTTCAAATGTTCCCCCCTAGAAAGCTTAAAACATGCTCCTTAGGCTAAAAAATCAAAAGGGTCGGGTTGTGCTCATGACAGTTCAAGTGAACCCAGCTCAACTGGGTAAAAGCAACAACTAAAAAAATGCCCACCCCTTTGAACTTTTATACAATTGGTCAGTTCTACTTGCAAATACAGTATAACAGCCATTATGCTTGTACAATATTACTGTCAGAAACAAAAGTGGATGGTTTTGGGCAACATACTTTTTGACAGGATTTGTGAGATATTTTGGCCTAAAAGTAGTTATAAAACTCTCCTTTAAGATTAAAGCACCCACTGAGACGATATGGGACCACTTCATTTGAATGGTTGTGTGTCAGGAAGTGTGTATTCCTGTCAATCTCCTATCCACTCAGGATGGTCAGCAGGGAGCCAAAGGCTGAAGTAATACACCCCCTGTCTCAGAGCTTTGCATTGAGAAAGCACCAATATCAGGCTTGTACTGTTCTTGACCTGGCCCTTGGATTGAAGGAGCCATCACTCCCTTCATCACCCATCTGTTGGTATAGTGCTGTTGATCTTTTAAGGAAAGGGTGAACAACTGGTCTGCTAGTGTGAAAAACCTAAAAGGACTCTGTGGATGTGGACGCACACGTCGCAGTGCACTTGGCAGTAAATCAAACGGTAACATTGGCACTGCCCATTGTTTCACAGTAGCAGTTGGTTGGACGACACACAATGCTCTTTTTGTGCTTGTTGGCGAGTGGTGTATGGAGGGTCTTGGCATTGCCTGTAAACTAGGGACAGGTTTGAGCACGGGACCAGCACCATGTGGCTCGTCTGAGGTCTGGGTTTGACGGGAGGGATACGTGCCTTTTTTTGTTCAGCACCTTAGTAAACGAAACCAGAATTTGGCCCTTGTAAACATCCGTAGTTAATACAACAACTGTGAATCAACATAAATAAAACTATAATGTCAATTCCAGTTTTATGGTGTAGAACCACAGACATAATTGTCTCTCACTGTGTACGTGCAGCCTGCATTTTGGGATGCCACATTCAGTGGAGAACTGGAGGACTGTGTCTCAACCACCATACACAAAAATCTACTCCATTTTGTCAGAGGGCTTACTCCCCCCGACCCCGCTAACAGACATCTCCTGACTACACACATCTCTCTGTCTTATGTGTGGGGTGCCTGGAAGTGTTCGAGCCGCCACGTCTCGCTGACGCCACGCTGAAACTGAAAAACGCTTCGCTCCATCACTCCATCTGAGTTCTCCTCTCCGAGCTCTCGTCTAGAGCGCCGACTCCAGCGACGAGTCCAGCTGGTCGTCATGGTGACTGGCGCTGTCGCTGTCGCAGCTCTGCGCGCTGGAGTAGTTGGCCGCCTCCTGCAGCCTCATTAGCATGTTCATCTGGAAAACACAGAAAACAAACAACCAATAAAAAGACTGGTAAACAAAAAGAGAGCCAACACCACATTGATATTCAGAGTCCACTATCACAACTACAAGGTCTTAGACTGGGTATTATCATTAAGGTGATATTGCAGTGGTCCTTTATCAGAGATAGACACCAGGGGGCCCGAGTGTCAGTTGCTTTTTCCACTTGCATCGTGCTTAATTGCACACAAGTGCACACACCTGGTTCCTCAGGTCTACATCAGACGTGGTTTTAAAAGAAAGATGAAAACCAGCCGATCCTCAAGGCCCTGAGGAACGGAGAGGCCCATTCCTACCATATATGGAAAGCACCGGCACAGCGGTCTTCATTTTCCCTGTAATGGTCCTGGTGGGCCTATAGGGAGGCGAGCGGCCAGGGCTGGGAAGCTCTGTGCAGGCCTCCTCTGATGATTACACAGTAATGTGTTGAGGATTAAGTGGCCAACAGAGAAAGCCCATTCCTATTCAACTCCCCAGGAATCGCCTGCCACACGGTTTATCACGACGCACAAAGTGGAATTAAAGTGTAGTCATCCGAATAACGAGCTGCTGACATTTCAGAGCTTAATGGGCTGTGTGTGTGTGTGTGTGTGTGTGTGTGTGTGTGTGTGTGTGTGTGTGTGTGTGTGTGTGTGTGTGTGTGTGTGTGTATGGGGGGGGTTGTGTGTTTAAATCCCCCTTTGTCTTTTCTTCTTTGAAAAGACAAGGTCATCTGCGGTCACGTTTGTTATTGGTATCCTTGGAAACTGGCTTCCACCTTTACTCACTGTTGTGTCTCTTTTTTTTTATTGTTTATTATTTATTATTATTATGTCCAACAACATGGTCTCCTTCATGTTACTTCACTTAGCTTCAGGAAACGTAAAACTCTTAGCAAACTCTTTTCATATGACTCTATTTTACATATCCCTGTACAAATAAAACGGTCATTAAAATCAGCATTCAGAGTTAGAATCAGCTATCAGCTAGAACATGCCTGTGATTTCAGTCTTCATCGTGTTTTTTTTATTTTTTATTCAAGCTTTATTTAACTAGGCAAATCAGTTGAGAACAATGACGGCCTAGGAACAGTGGGTTAACTGCCTTGTTCAGGGGCAGAACGACAGATTTTTACCTTATCAGCTCGGGGATTCAATCTAGCAACCTTTCGGTTACTGGCCCAACTCTCTAACCACTAGGCTACCTGCCGCCCTGAATCATTGTGTTGTGCTAGCTCTCTAACCAATATGTCTATATTTTCTGGACCACTGAAGTGGCCCCCACTTGGGTTGTGCCGTGGCGGAGATTTTTGTGGGCTATACACGGCCTTGTCTCAGGATGGTAAGTTAGTGGTTGAAGATATCCCTCTAGTGGTGTGGGGGCTGTGCTTTGGCAAAGTGGGTGGGGTTATATCCTGCCTGTTTGGCCCTGTCCGGGAGTATCATCGGATGCGGCCACAGTGTCTCCTGACCCCTCCTGTCTCAGCCTCCAGTATTTATGCTGTAGTAGTTTATGTGTCGATAGGCTACGTGTCTGTTATATCTGGAGTACTTCTCCTGTCTTATCCGGTGTCCTGTGTGAATTTAAGTATGCTTTCTCTAATTCTCTCTTTCTTTTTTTCTTTCTCTCTCTCGGAGGACCTGAGCCCTAGGACCATGCCTCAGGACTACCTGGCATGATGACTCCTTGCTGTCCCCAGTCCACCTGGCCTTGCTGCTGCTCCAGTTTCAACTGTTCTGCCTGCGGCTATGGAACCCTGACCTGTTCACAGGACGTGCTACCTGTCCCAGACCTGCTGTTTTCAACTCTCTAGAGACAGCAGGAGCGGTAGAGATACTCTTAATGATCAGCTATGAAAAGCCAACTGACATTTACTCCTGAGGTGCTGACTTGTTCCACCCTCGACAACTACTGTGATTATTATTATTTGACCATGCTGGTCATTTATGAACATTTGAACATCTTGGCCATGTTCCGTTATAATCTCCACTCGGCACAGCCAGAAGAGGACTGGCCACCCCTCATAGCCTGGTTCCTCTCTAGGTTTCTTCCTAGGTTTTCGCCTTTCTAGGGAGTTTTTCCTAGCCACCGTGCTTCTACACCTGCATTGCTTTCTGTTTGGGGTTTTAGGCTGGGTTTCTGTTCAACACTTTGAGATATCAGCTGATGTAAGAAGGGCTATATAAATACATTTGATTTGATTTGCTCAGTCCTAGGACTGTAAAACTGAAGTGCTGATAGAAGGGCTCAGGGCGGAAACTTAATTCAATAATGTTCAATAATGTTTAACGATGCTACGAAACATGATAGAAGGAAATTAAGTAATTGGTGCAACACTCACTCACCATGAGAGCGAAATCCCCATACTGGACCTTCTTTCAGCATTTCAGGGCTTTGTTTTAATATCTCCTTACCAGTGGGTCTCCTTCCGTGTCACTCTGTGACACTTGTTTGGAGGAGGCGCCCTCTTTGGAGGAGCTGTAGCCGTCATAGCCCACGTCCTCTGGCCGTAACTGGAGCAGGGCCTGGCTGTCATGCTGCAAGGAGGCAGATCTCCAGGGGTAGGTGTCCTTCACCCACTTAGACGGGTCCTCCCACGCCGCCCTCTTGCCGTACAGCTGTAATGGTGGCAACAAAACGAGAAACGAGTTAAGCGAAAGGAGAAATCATAGATGCTGATGACAGGGGCAACTTCACCCTACACCGGTACCCCTCTACTTTGTGTCCTTTGACCTCCGTCTGTACCGACCTGGAGCCCTTCTCTAACGGCTTCCAGCAGGTAAGGCACCAGGGAGTAGTTCCATAGGTCAGTGAACCACACCCGCGAGCCATCTGCATCCATGGGGCAGGACAGGAAGAGCCTGGGACCTGTAGGCAGAACACAACACATTCAGTGTGTTTTGTGGGATCAGAGACAATTCATGCTTGATTGGAAAATGTGGTCGGAGGCGCAGTACGGATGGTGTGACGCAGAGGCCAAATGGAGCTCTGTACCGCATCGCCGTGCGCCTCGCAAATGTTGTAACAATGCGGAGGGCTCTCTCTAGCTCCGCACTGACATGATTGGTTGACGGTAGGTGGCCGCGGGAGGTCCGGTATAAACACAAATTCACTTCCTTGACAACTTCTAACAGCTCTGTGCTGCTCAGTGAAGTGCAAGAAGTATGAATGCCCTGACTTCTGCAGAGCCCCTATCACCGTAAATGCTGCACGGCCGCCAATGCAGACGTCTGATTGACCACGTAGCGCCTTTCAGTTTGAGCACATAGCCAAAGTCACAACACCAAAATACACTTATTAAGTGTCATGTGTGCAATGTTCAAACGATCATTTAGAAATATGTGAACTCAGTGTGTGTGTGGGCATGCGTGCGTGCATTGTCTAACCGATGGTGACGTCTGAGGAGCTGTGAGCCTCCAGGAAGCCGTTGAGGTGCTGCCACGTCTTGGGAATCCAGTCGATGACCTTGATGAGGTCATTGCTGCGCATGTTCCTGTTGATCTCTGTCTCGATCAGCTTCCTGCGCAGAAATCGTCCCAGGAAACCCTTGACCGGCTCCGTGTGGTTGGCACACAGCACCCACCTGGAGACGGGGGAAAGGATGACGAGACAACATGCATGACATCACACTCTATGGAGCAGCTGTGATGGAATTGGAGGCTACACTGCTACATGATTCCGGTAGACCTGAAATGATTGGATGTGGTGGTTATTCAAATCAACCTATGGAAAGAAAACATCAAGCATCAAGTTTCTTATACCTAGGTCCAATTCTTTCAGATCAGTGACTAGAGAATGGCACTAGAGGTCGATTTGGAATTCAGCATTAGGGAAATTCCACGCAAGTTTGGCCCAAGGATAAGGGCCATTTGGGGGATGGATGTTTGGCATATATTTGAAATCTGTATCCCAAATAAAGCCCCATTGGTGATAACTGCTCTGTTGTCAGTTGTCATAATAAAGATGACTGCTTGTTCTGAGGCTTGCACTCTGGTTGGATCATTAAATATTGTAATTCCGACTCATAGTCAGGAAGACCAGTATCAGCGTGAAAGTTGTGCCACATTTGGCCTCATGGCATTTTATGAAATGCTGGGCTGTTTCCTGTACCTTCCATGGTGACAGTGTGATGAAAATGTTAATCAATGAATGTCAGTGTGATTTTGCATGCACCCAATGACAAATATATCTGTTGCCACATTAGTCATGTAATTATCTTCTCAAATATGTCACGTAAAAAATGACCAGGTGTGTAAGGCCTAAAATTATATCAGGTCAAATTAGCAAAGCTAATTAGCCAAGTTTAAGATGCACTATGCATAAATCACTCCGCCATTGCCTGTTTAGAAAAATTCTAATTTCAGTTTATGTAACAAAACCAGCAAGTATAGTGTAGAGAATCATTGTATCATCTAAACCGCTGTGAAATATTTTCCATAACCAAAAATATTGTATTGTCAGCTGTTTGAAGCTGGTGTACAAAACCAATGTTAAAGACGCAAAAACTAAACTTAACGGGAAGCATAGAAATAGCTCATATAGAATTTACTTTCAATTAGAATGACAGATCTATAATAAATATTTCTATGTGAATTTTGTCAGGTCGCCCACTAAGTTACATTTTGCAGCTTAATTACTCTGCCCCGAGCCAAACTGGGAAGAATATTCTCAGATTTTGATCCTACCTGTGTCCAATGTAAAACAGAACCAGCCACACTGTATCATATGTTTTGGGGCTGTCATAAACTGTCAGGTTTCTGGGAATTAATATTTACATGTTTCTCTGATATATATGACACTGTTATAGATCCGTCTCCCCTTACATCCCTTTTTGGAGTACTGCCCATAGGTACCCCTCTGTCAAGAATTCAGTTGGACACTGTTGCTTACACAACTCTTTTAGCTAGACGGCTAATACTACAGAACTGGAAGATGGCAGCTCCCCCATCTTATAAATATTGGGTGCGAGATGTGTTGTGCTCTCTGAAACTAGAAAAAATGTAATTCAATACACGTGGGAACCCCAAACTGTTTAATGAGGCTTGGGCTCCATTCCGGTCTTACTTTAAACAGTCCATCCTTTAATGGCATTCATATTAAAACAAAAATAAGTCTGTATTTGACTCCCTTGTGAATTAAGGGCTGGATGAGCATTTCTTTGTGTTTTTTTTCTTTTGGGGGGGGGGGGGGGGGGGCATTAAGGTTGATGTGCCTGTTGATTCTTATTGAATGTGACCTGCTTTGTTCATCTTGCCCCGTCAGAGACTAACATGTGAGCTCGTTTTGCCCTGTTTTTAATTTTTTCATTTTGTTCACGCTTACATAATTATATATATTTTTTAAAGCATTGTTAAAAAAAAAAAAAAAAAAAAAATTTGTCCAGTGGATGGTTGCATTTCTCCACCCCTATTCTTTGTCTGTTTACAGGAACAATAGTGAGGTGTCTGCTCTGTTCCTGTACTACAGATGGCCCTGGTAGCCTTCTGCCCGGTGTGTTCAACTTGTCCAAAGTACGGTATCTTTAAAGCTATTATTTTTTATTTGTATTTTTTCTAGTTGAGTATATTATTTATGTTGTCTTGTGTGTAAAACTGAATAAACAGAGCTTTCAAAAAAAGAAAAAAGCCCCAAAATAATGTTAGTTAGCACAAATCTGCTTGAATATGTTGTCTGTACAGGAAAAACAATATGTTCAAAGCAAAGAGCAAATGAAGCTTTTGAATCCTGGTTTGAGTGTTGGTGACATACCTGAAATTGTGGTGAAGCTCAAGGTTGGGAGAGGAAGACACTCCCTGGTTCATGGTTCCAATTACATACGGGCTGCAGACAAGACAGAACAATTATACTGAGGACAGTGCAGTTACGTACCAGGGCCAGGCAATAAAGATATTTACCTTTCCTTTCACAACAGTGATTGTGCTTATCAGGGAACAGTAGGTAAACTGTCTTGAATAGAATACGAATTGCATCATCTTGTAATGAGTAAAGCTAGAAATGGTTGTTAGTATAGAATCCCAGTGTTCACATTAACTCTAACTGTTGCATTTGAGTTAAACACAATCATCATCATCACCCCCATCATCATCATCATCATCATCATCATCATCATCATCATCATCACTACCACCATCCTATAGCGGCTAGACTTGCTTCCTGTGCCGGTGGAGCTATACTCACCATTTGTGGTACTTGTAGTTGAGGAATCCGTTGAAGATGTCGCTGAGTGAGCCGATGTGGTGGAGGTTGTCCAGTATGACCACGGTGGGCAGCTCCGTCTCGCTGTCCTCAGAGTTGCACTGCTCTGCCAGGCTGGATAGGTACTGACGCAGGTCCTGCACAGAAACAACACACAGTGAGCTTAAAGATGTGGCCATTATTCATAAAGTGAGTGTTACTTTGTCTTTGAAATAGGACCACTGTCCTTGATATACTGTATAGTGCCAAACGAGGCGATTTATAGACAAATATGCCGACTCCTTAGCGACTAGCTCCTTAATACTCTTGTCTGAGCGTTTTCTTACCTTGCTGGATTTCTGGTCCACGTTGAAGCTAGCCAAGTTGCTCTCCGTGACCTTTCGACCAGACTTGGTGACAATGAACTCTGCCAGCTTGCTGGCCAGGAAGGACTTCCCGGTTCCGCTGGGGCCAGAGAGGATGATGCGGCGATGCTCCATGAGCAGGTTGAGGTATCTCTGGATGATGGGCTTGGGGATGAGGGTGTCAAATACCAGGCTGTCTATGCTGTTCTCCTTCACACCTGCAGGAGGAGAGACGTGATTGTCTGATGATACTAGGTGCTAATAATACAGGATATTATCATGTTAACGGTATATAACGGTACATAGCCTCTCACAACCTGTGTTAGACTGAATAGAATTCATGCCATTCTAAAACGAATGGAATGAATTGAGTTCATTCACTCAGGTAATAGCCCATAAAATATCATAATTAAATGCAGTGCGACTGTGCGATGGCTAAGAAATGATGTTAACATAAAATAAATCATGAGAAATGGGAAGAGTTGATTATTGTTTATGGTGCAACTCTTTGGGGCGTCAGGTGGCGTATGTGTCAAGCGTCTCAGAGTAGGAGCGCTGATTTAGGATCAGCAGAGTAACTATAATTCAGTTTCAATAACTTCAGAGTAACTATAATTCAGCTTCAATAACTGCAGAGTAACTATAATTCAGTTTAAATAACTGCAAAGTAACTATAATTCAGCTTCAATAACTTCAGAGTAACTATAATTCAGCTTCAATGACTGCAGAGTAACTATAATTCAGCTTCAATGACTGCAGAGTAACTATAATTCAGCTTCAATGACTGCAGAGTAACTATAATTCAGCTTCAATGACTGCAGAGTAACTATAATTCAGCTTCAATGACTGCAGAGTAACTATAATTCAGCTTCAATGACTGCAGAGTAACTATAATTCAGCTTCAATGACTGCAGAGTAACTATAATTCAGCTTCAATGACTGCAGAGTAACTATAATTCAGCTTCAATGACTGCAGAGTAACTATAATTGACTGTTGATGGGAGCTTGGACACTACTCCTCCAGTGAAAACACAACTGTAATGCAGGGTGCTGACACAGGATTCAATGGCACCCAGTTCAGGCCTGGCCCACTACATTTTCCTGCTGATGGCCACTGTTGTGACTATGGGAGAGAAGCGGCCATTATGACCACAGGAATATAGCAGCCAGCATGCGAGTGAAGTAAAGGAAGTGTTGTCTACTTTTTTTTTTTAGCTCTGGTGAATAAAAATGGAAGCCGATGTTAGTCCATTTAAAACACCTCCTTTGCCCCTTCAGGAGCAGTACATTGACTGAAGTGTCCGAAGTGCTTTTCAAAGTGCATGAGGGTATTGTCATGTCAGGATGAAGAAGCTTTTGGAAATTCTATTTAAACCTTCTGGGGTTCCATTTTGTCATGTTTGGAAATGTGCCATCCTATAAGTAGGGCCGTGGGTTGTTCCTGGTCAGGTCTCATGGTCAAGACTCAAGGCCCTTCCTCTATATCTGTGCTATTTTGATTTAATAAGCTTTATTATCCCACCAGAGGGAAATGTGTTTGGTCATGTCCTTAAAAGGATGTCGGACATACAGTAATACATAAAACACACAACAATAGAAACAGTGAAATGCATCATGCCGTTAGTCTGGGCCATCCTAGTACCTTTGAGGTTGACACTGATGACGTTGTTGTCCCCCACCAGGTAGCCACAGGGCAGCATTTCAGGCAGTTCAGAGGCGTGGGCCCGCACCACATCCCCCATCCTATAGCTGACTATACTGTCTGAGTTCAGCCCCAGACTGGTCAGTGGGTCCACCCGGAACACGTACTCCTGGAGGGGAAATGGCCAAATAGAATTCTAAGACAAAGACACATTCTATCTAATATCTCAGTGTTTATCCATGTGTTTCCACAACAAAGAAATAGTCTGTCAATCATACAGATGAAGAACCATATATCATGAGCTTTTTCTGACACAAAAATGTAGTGCTTCATATTTGGTTTTCCGTCTGTAGGGTTCAGTCAGTGACTGAATGGTGAGCAGGGGGAAGGAGGTTGTACCTTGAATAATCGTCTGATTACTCCATCTAGCACATCCCACTTGGTCTTTCCGCTCACGCCGATGGAACCAATGAGGTACTCCTGGCTTTGCATACCCTGAGTGTACGACAGGGAATTAGAAAATGTCCCATGTCAGAGACTTGAATGAAAATAAGTTACAAAATTGTTGTACCAAACAGTGACTTGGACTGAAATAGGTGCCAGTGTTTATTTTGGTTGCCGGTACTGTTAATATTAAGGTGATATAATATTTTATAAGAGGAACAGAAAAACTAAGGTCCCGGTACTCGGCTCCGGTGAGCTCCTGCCCAAGTCAAGCGCTGGTACCGAAGCATCTGATTATACGACAGCATAAGATTCTCACATTGTTATTCTAGGCACCATATCTCATTAGTTACCTTGGTTTTATTGGAGCCACTGTTGATTGTGACCACAATGCGGACACTGCGCCCCTCTTTGCGTAGATTGCCCTCATAACCATCGTCCAGGAGAATATCTGTGGGCACAAACACAACTATCTATCAAGGGAGGAAACAATCTTGGGGAAAAACATCTCTGTAATAAAAGCGTCTGAAAAATAGAGAAGTAAAAACAACAGAGCCTAAATGTAATATAGAGCGGTCCTCCTGTAATATAGAGCGGTCCTCCTGTAATATAGAGCGGTCCTCCTGTAATATAGAGCGGTCCTCCTGTAATATAGAGCGGTCCTCCTGTAATATAGAGCAGTCCTCCTGTAATATAGAGCGGTCCTCCTGTAATATAGAGCGGTCCTCCTGTAATATAGAGCGGTCCTCCTGTAATATAGAGCAGTCCTCCTGTAATATAGAGCGGTCCTCCTGTAATATAGAGCGGTCCTCCTGTAATATAGAGCGGTCCTCCTGTAATATAGAGCAGTCCTCCTGTAATATAGAGCGGTCCTCCTGTAATATAGAGCGGTCCTCCTGTAATATAGAGCGGTCCTCCTGTAATATAGAGCAGTCCTCCTGTAATATAGAGCGGTCCTCCTGTAATATAGAGCGGTCCTCCTGTAATATAGAGCGGTCCTCCTGTAATATAGAGCGGTCCTCCTGCCTGTTTGAAAGACACGGTTGTCAGGCTAAAAAAGTTACATTGCTAGGAGCTCCAGATATTAATTATAAACAATCTATTTTCCTCTCTCTCTGCTTTATTTACATTGAACTGGGGAGGAAGGGGAACTACTTTGTATTCGGCTGGCTTGCTGGTACGCAGGCTCTGTGCAGGGGTGATAAGGGCCCTCTGCCACTCGTCTTCCCACGCGCTGCTGCTCCAAACTCATCCCACCATCAATTAAACAGCCCCAAAGTCCTCCGGGAATGTTCTATTTTAATTACAGGACAGACGAGGAGACCAAAGGAGGACCGAACAGCACTCCACTCATCGACGAGGACAAGGCCGGAGTCGGAGAAGAAGAGCATACAAGGTTTAATTAGTCTCTCTCACACACACACACACACACACACACACACACACACACACACACACACACACACACACACACACACACACACACACACACACACACACACACACACACACACACGCCTCTCCGAGGAGTTCTGTTCTGACGTCTGCTTGATTGATGCAGATGTTACTTCAACTTGAGAAACTCTACTTGGACAAACGTGCTGTGGTGATTCACCTTCATCCAAAAGGATTAGCACATTGTCTTCAAACTGGCCGAACAGCGTGTTGGGTAACAGTAAAGATAGGGCAAAGCAGCGTGTTGGGTAACAGTAAAGATAGGGCAATGCAGCGTGTTAGGTAACAGTAAAGATAGGGCAACGCAGCGTGTTGGTAACAGTAAAGATAGGGCAACGCAGCGTGTTGGTAACAGTAAAGATAGGGCAACGCAGCGTGTTGGGTAACAGTAAAGATAGGGCAACGCAGCGTGTTGGGTAACAGTAAAGATAGGGCAACGCAGCGTGTTGGGTAACAGTAAAGATAGGGCAACGCAGCGTGTTGGGTAACAGTAAAGATAGGACAACGCAGCGTGTTGGGTAACAGTAAAGATAGGGCAACGCAGCGTGTTGGGTAACAGTAAAGATAGGGCAACGCAGCGTGTTGGGTAACAGTAAAGATAGGAAAACGCAGCGTGTTGGTAACAGTAAAGATAGGGGCAACGCAGCGTGTTGGTAACAGTAAAGATAGGGCAACGCAGCGTGTTGGTAACAGTAAAGATAGGGCAACGCAGCGTGTTGGGTAACAGTAAAGATAGGACAACGCAGCGTGTTGGGTAACAGTAAAGATAGGGCAACGCAGCGTGTTGGGTAACAGTAAAGATAGGGCAACGCAGCGTGTTGGGTAACAGTAAAGATAGGACAACGCAGCGTGTTGGGTAACAGTAAAGATAGGGCAACGCAGCGTGTTGGGTAACAGTAAAGATAGGGCAACGCAGCGTGTTGGGTAACAGTAAAGATAGGGCAACGCAGCGTGTTGGTAACAGTAAAGATAGGACAACGCAGCGTGTTGGGTAACAGTAAAGACAGGACAACGCAGCGTGTTGGGTAACAGTAAATATAGGGCAACGCAGCGTGTTGGGTAACAGTAAATATAGGACAACGCAGCGTGTTGGTAACAGTAAAGATAGGGCAACGCAGCGTGTTGGGTAACAGTAAATATAGGACAACGCAGCGTGTTGGTAACAGGAAAGATAGGTCAACACAGCGTGTTGGGTAACAGTAAAGATAGGACAACGCAGCGTGTTGGGTAACAGTAAATATAGGACAACACAGCGTGTTGGGTAACAGTAAAGATAGGGCAACGCAGCGTGTTGGTAACAGTAAAGATAGGGCAACGCAGCGTGTTGGGTAACAGTAAAGATAGGGCAACGCAGCGTGTTGGGTAACAGTAAAGATAGGGCAACGCAGCGTGTTGGTAACAGTAAAGATAGGGCAACGCAGCGTGTTGGGTAACAGTAAAGATAGGGCAACGCAGCGTGTTGGGTAACAGTAAAGATAGGGCAACGCAGCGTGTTGGTAACAGTAAAGATAGGGCAACGCAGCGTGTTGGGTAACAGTAAAGATAGGGCAACGCAGCGTGTTGGGTAACAGTAAAGATAGGGCAACGCAGCGTGTTGGGTAACAGTAAAGATAGGGCAACGCAGCGTGTTGGGTAACAGTAAAGATAGGGCAACGCAGCGTGTTGGTAACAGTAAAGATAGGGCAACGCAGCGTGTTGGGTAACAGTAAAGATAGGGCAACGCAGCGTGTTGGGTAACAGTAAAGATAGGGCAACGCAGCGTGTTGGTAACAGTAAAGATAGGGCAACGCAGCGTGTTGGGTAACAGTAAAGATAGGGCAACGCAGCGTGTTGGGTAACAGTAAAGATAGGACAACGCAGCGTGTTGGTAACAGTAAAGATAGGGGCAACGCAGCGTGTTGGGTAACAGTAAAGATAGGGCAACGCAGCGTGTTGGTAACAGTAAAGATAGGGCAACGCAGCGTGTTGGGTAACAGTAAAGATAGGACAACGCAGCGTGTTGGGTAACAGTAAAGATAGGGCAACGCAGCGTGTTGGGTAACAGTAAAGATAGGGCAACGCAGCGTGTTGGGTAACAGTAAAGATAGGTCAACACAGCGTGTTGGGTAACAGTAAAGATAGGACAACGCAGCGTGTTGGGTAACAGTAAATATAGGACAACGCAGCGTGTTGGGTAACAGTAAAGATAGGACAACGCAGCGTGTTGGGTAACAGTAAAGATAGGGCAACGCAGCGTGTTGGGTAACAGTAAAGATAGGACAACGCAGCGTGTTGGGTAACAGTAAAGATAGGGCAACGCAGCGTGTTGGGTAACAGTAAAGATAGGACAACGCAGCGTGTTTGTAACAGTAAAGATAGGACAACGCAGCGTGTTGGTAACAGTAAATATAGGACAACGCAGCGTGTTGGGTAACAGTAAAGATAGGACAACGCAGCGTGTTGGTAACAGTAAAGATAGGGCAACGCAGCGTGTTGGGTAACAGTAAAGATAGGACAACGCAGCGTGTTGGTAACAGTAAAGATAGGTCAACACAGCGTGTTGGGTAACAGTAAATATAGGGCAACGCAGCGTGTTGGGTAACAGTAAAGATAGGTCAACACAGCGTGTTGGGTAACAGTAAATATAGGACAACACAGCGTGTTGGGTAACAGTAAAGATAGGGCAACGCAGCGTGTTGGGTAACAGTAAAGATAGGACAACGCAGCGTGTTGGTAACAGTAAATATAGGACAACGCAGCGTGTTGGGTAACAGTAAAGATAGGACAACGCAGCGTGTTGGTAACAGTAAAGATAGGTCAACACAGCGTGTTGGGTAACAGTAAAGATAGGACAACGCAGCGTGTTGGGTAACAGTAAATATAGGACAACGCAGCGTGTTGGGTAACAGTAAAGATAGGGCAACGCAGCGTGTTGGGTAACAGTAAAGATAGGGCAACGCAGCGTGTTGGGTAACAGTAAATATAGGACAACGCAGCGTGTTGGGTAACAGTAAAGATAGGACAACGCAGCGTGTTGGGTAACAGTAAAGATAGGGCAACGCAGCGTGTTGGGTAACAGTAAATATAGGACAACGCAGCGTGTTGGGTAACAGTAAAGATAGGACAACGCAGCGTGTTGGGTAACAGTAAAGATAGATCATCGCAGCATGTTGGGTAACAGTAAAGATAGGGCAACACAGTTTATAATTTAAACTGTTCTTCTAAATCATCATCCAGGAGAATATGATGTAAACTGTTCCACTAAATCATCATCCAGGAGAATATAAAGTAAACTGTTCTACTGAATCATCATCCAGGAGAATATGATGTAAACTGTTCTACTAAATCATCATCCAGGAGAATATGATGTAAACTGTTCTACTGAGTTGTAGAGTCACGGGGTTATGGTGAATCACCTGACATGATGGTGTCTGTCATGTTGTAGAGTCACGGAGCTGTGGTGAATCACCTGACATGATGGTGTCTGTCATGTTGTAGAGTCACAGGGCTGTGGTGAATCACCTGACATGATGGTGTCTGTCATGTTGTAGAGTCACGGGGCTGTGGTGAATCACCTGACATGATGGTGTCTGTCATGTTGTAGAGTCACGGGGCTGTGGTGGGTCACCTGACATGATGGTGTCTGTCATGATGTAGAGTCACGGGGATATGGTGGGTCACCTGACATGATGGTGTCTGTCATGATGTAGAGTCACGGGGTTATGGTGGGTCACCTGACATGATGGTGTCTGTCATGTTGTAGAGTCACGGGGTTATGGTGAATCACCTGACATGATGGTGTCTGTCATGATGTAGAGTCACGGGGTTGTGGTGGGTCACCTGACATGATGGTGTCTGTCATGCTGTAGAGTCACGGAGCTGTGGTGGGTCACCTGACATGATGGTGTCTGTCATGATGTAGAGTCACGGGGTTATGGTGGGTCACCTGACATGATGGTGTCTGTCATGTTGTAGAGTCACGGGGCTGTGGTGAATCACCTGACATGATGGTGTCTGTCATGATGTAGAGTCACGGGGTTGTGGTGAATCACCTGACATGATGGTGTCTGTCATGATGTAGAGTCACGGGGTTGTGGTGAATCACCTGACATGATGGTGTCTGTCATGTTGTAGAGTCACGGGGCTGTGGTGAATCACCTGACATGATGGTATCTGTCATGTTGTAGAGTCACGGGGCTGTGGTGAATCACCTGACATGATGGTGTCTGTCATGATGTAGAGTCACGGGGTTGTGGTGAATCACCTGACATGATGGTGTCTGTCATGTTGTAGAGTCACGGGGCTGTGGTGAATCACCTGACATGATGGTGTCTGTCATGATGTAGAGTCACGGGGTTGTGGTGAATCACCTGACATGATGGTGTCTGTCATGTTGTAGAGTCACGGGGCTGTGGTGGGTCACCTGACATGATGGTGTCTGTCATGATGTAGAGTCACGGGGTTGTGGTGGGTCACCTGACATGATGGTGTCTGTCATGATGTAGAGTCACGGGGTTGTGGTGGGTCACCTGACATGATGGTGTCTGTCATGTTGTAGAGTCACGGGGTTGTGGTGGGTCACCACAGTTGATGTTGAGGTTGTTGACCTTACAGGCTCAAAGCTGTGGCTCACCTGACATGATGGTGTCTGTGATATTGAGGTTGTTGAGGGACAGGCCCAGAGATTGGCGCGAGGAGGACGAGGATGTGCTGGAGGTCTCAGAGGGCGGCCGGCCCATCTTGGCTGGCGTGGCGGCTGGCGTGGTGCCTCCCGTCTTGAGACGGTCATTTTCTGCTTTCAGCAGCTCGATCTCATTCTGCCCAATGACAGAGAATAAACATCAGGAGGATAATCTGAATGACAATGTCGTTGTTTCCTGACAGATGCTTTTCTAAACCATAGAAACATAATTACCAGAATGGACATTCCCATTCAAGTCAATGTGATGGGTGGACCAGCAACCGTATTGAGTGTCCTGTCTAGTAATTCATATTTCTATGGTTATAACTCATCATGTAGGCCTACGCCACATGTTGGGAGACAATGACGTCACCACAAATGGACGCTTTTAGAAAGCAATCCAGAAACTGAGCCCAACCCGATGTAAAATAAAGTCATTCTACTGAGAGGTAAGCCGATAAGAAGAATATGGAAATTTCCTTGCATTCAGACTGGCCATAGTTATCATTGTGGATCAGTATTAGCGTCATTGTTGGCTGTGAGAGCCCCTTAATCTCAACAGAGCTCTTTGTACTGGGCTGTTCACAAATCTAAATCCCAGATTAAGGGCCTGGGTGGATTATCTACACATCTGAGGAGAGAGCGCTGACTTCTCCAGTTGTTGCCGTTTTGTCATGGGAGTTGACATCAACGGCCAAGCCACTGTCCCCCCGGTCTTTGTCACAAGATGCGTTGTCAGTGCTCTACCAGAAAGGTGATTGGGTGTACGGCACGGCCAGCCCCACTGACAGAAAAACCTAATTAGTGGTCTGAGTGGTTGTATTGTAAGTTGACCACGGTGCCATCGCGGCTTGTTGGCTTCCCCCTGAACCCCCTGACCACCCCAGTCACCCCTGGCATGGCATCAAAGAGCCAGAACAATCCCCAAACACTGCATTAGCTCCCTAACTGCACAGTGTCACGCCCCACTGGCCCATGGGAAACAGGTCTCTCTGGGTGCAACCCAATAATGTCTCCTCCTGAAGTATTTTTTTTTACAGCATAAACAATATACAAACAGATAAAACAATTAGTACAATTAGTGATTTGATATATAAATCAGTGCTAATTCACATTGGTGGGTCCCCCATGGTTTGGGTTGTGCATTCGTTTAGCAGGCTACCTGGTTCCTCACCTGCATACGGTTCATGGCCTCTCGGATCTGGTCCAGGTGGTGGGCAGAGCTAAGAGCCTCCAGGCGGATGTCTGTCAGCTTCAGTTCCTTCTCCCTCAGCTCGTTCTTCAGCTGCAGGATGATCTCCGCTTCCGCCTCCGTGCACTCACACAGCCTGCAAGGGGTCACACAGGGGTCACAGGGCTAGAAATACTACACACAGGGGTAGTTACACATAGAGGTTAGAAATACTACAAACAGGGGTAGTTACACATACAGGGCTAGAAATACTACAAACATGGGTAGTTACACATACAGACTAGAAATACTACAAACAGGGGTAGTTACACATACAGACTAGAAATACTACAAACAGGGGTAGTTACACATACAGGCTAGAAATACTACAAACAGGGGTAGTTACACATACAGGCTAGAAATACTACAAACAGGGGTAGTTACACATACAGGCTAGAAATACTACAAACATGGGTAGTTACACATACAGACTAGAAATACTACAAACAGGGGTAGTTACACATACAGGGCTAGAAATACTACAAACATGGGTAGTTACACATACAGACTAGAAATACTACAAACAGGGGTAGTTACACATACAGACTAGAAATACTACAAACAGGGGTAGTTACACATACAGTACAGTACAGGCATGGGGAGCGTCCACCGAGGGAACCTCAACCCCCGAGGGACAGGGAGAGAACTCGGCTGAACAGTCAAACCAAAGAGGATCCATTGGAGTCAGTAGGAAACCGTTATGGCAGACATACTTAGAAAACACACATACACATAGGTGGTATGGGGTCACACAGGGATCAGGTGAGCATTGGGGATGAGTGAATCCTCCATCATAGGAATTGTCCATCTGGCATGCCAAGCAAAGACAAAGATGGTGTCTGTCTACGGTTCCAGTGTTGCTACTACTGCTACCATGTAAGTCATTCACTACTATCAAACTCTGCAGGTCACAGCTGAGTTTACAATCTGAAATGGGGAAATTGACTTCAAAACCCACACCATGAGCATCACCCTCCACGGCTAGGAAAGCCTGTCAGGGACCCTCCAAAGAAGTGAGGGTAAACCAACTAGCCAGCTGGCCAACACACAGCAGATGTGAATGAAACTAGCATGCTTCTGGCAAATGCATGGCCAGCCGAGGATATTAGCAAGATGGAGGAGCCTTCTGTACATGGCCAATTCACCAGCAGTATCAGTAAGCACGGAAATATAATATAATCTCCCATGACTGCTACAAGTGATTTTAATATTTGTGTACGCGGCTCACATTCTGGTGCATTATATTTTTGTGTCGTGGCCTGATTGGGGCCCTTTGTGAGAGAAAGGTTACGTCCCAAAGAGCACCCTATTCCCTACATAGTGCACTACTATTGACCAGAGCCCTATGGGTCCTAGAGTGCACAATATAGGGACTAACATGCCATTTGGGAGCCACACAAAGATAAAAGCAGGCTGAGTTAAGATGATGAATGCACTTCACACCCCCAACAGCGTGCCAGCCACACACGGCCTGTTACCGAGATCTGTGTTTGTAGACCACATGACCGTTTAGCCTTCTCTTTGACATCCAAATGGGGAGGGGCTTGCTATCACAAACGCACTTGTTACTGGACAGATAGACATATGAAATGGAGAAACAAGGTGAACAAGAAGAGACGTGAAAAAAAGACTGTGTGAATTCAGAAGAAAAACAACATTTGTGCCAAGAAATGGAAGATGCTGAAGTATGTGTTGTATGTAGATTGGGATGTAGCCTGTGTGTAATAATAATAATAATGATGAGGTGGGTGATTATATTTGTCCTGTTTCACACATGTACCAGTGTGTATTCATATATGTGTTAATTAGAATCCCAACTCCCCCTGAGACATCCTCGGGAGGTAGGGTCACGTCCAGGGTCAGCCATTATCAACAGTGACTGGGGTCACGTCCAGGGTCAGCCATTATCAACAGTGACCCTGGAGCAATTAGGGTTAAGTGCCTTGCACAAGGGAAAATCGACAGATTCTTCACCTTGTCGGCTCGCGGATTCGAACTAGCGACCTTTCGGTTACTGGCCCAACGCTCTAACACACCGCTATCTGCCTAGCGGTGTGTATATTACAGTATACTCACTCTGTGGTAGAGGCTGAGGAGAGTAGTGTTGGGAAGCTGTCCTGTCTGTTAGCATGCTGTAGCTTGGGCGAGGAAGGCAGCGATGAGTCCGTCATCTCTTCGACGTCATCTTGGGGCGACTGAGGCTTGTTGCCCTTCTTCTTACTGAACGCCTGCTTGAACGAGCTCCGCAACTGCAAGGGAAACATCAAAACGTCAACATCGCCCATCTCTCCAACTTAACGGACATCATTTCCTGTCGGGCCAAGTCAGTGCTGTTCTTAGGCAACAGTCACCATCTGAGAGAGAGGGAACGCAAGGCAACTCAATCAAGGGCGAGAGAGGGATCCAATCAAGGGCGACTGTATGGAGGAGGAATGAGGAATGCAGGGAGGAGCCAGACTGCATGGAGGAGGAATGAGGAATGTAGGGGTGGAGCCAGACTGGAGGAATGAGGAATGCAGGGAGGAGCCAGACTGTATGGAGGAGGAATGAGGAATGCAGGGGAGGAGCCAGACTTTTTAAGGTCCTGGAACTAGAAACAAACAGGCAGTCAAAATGGAGGAAGAGGAGAGGGGGGCTGTTTCCATGCCGAACAGTTGTAGAAGGGGAAAACGTTGAGGAACTGAGGAGGAAAGGAGAGGAGGAAGTCACCACAGCATACGGACGGTAGACGCTTTAGTACAACTAACCTGTGCTGGGATGGAATCAGCCACCTGAGGATAGAACAATCACTGCTGTTACCACAAGGACACGCCGCTCCACTGACCCACACATCATCACTACTGTTTTACCGCTAGGGCCACCATTATCTTTAAAGGGGCAATCTGAGATTGGTACATCTATTTTTATACTCTCAAATTAATGATATATATATAGATGTTTGAAGAATATAGCTTATAAATACCTAATGAGCTTTGTTCAATTGTAAATCAACCAAAAAACTTCCCTTGCCCCTTTAAAACTCCATTTAACTGGCAATTAGTTCCTGAGGTCTGAGGCATTTGCATTTTGGCATCTCTAGGTTCCCTTGTTTGGAGGAGGAGCCCTAGCACATTATTTTCAGTGTGACTGGAGCCTTTCCCCCCTATGTCAAAGAACATCTGGAGCCACAATGGAGCCGGCAGTAGGAGACATTTTGTTTCCTGTACAAGTTGAAGAATGGATCCAGGGAGGGGAAACTGTGTTTTTGTGTGTGTTTGTGTGTGTGTGCCCATGTCCTGCTCCCCTGCTGTTAGCGATGCCCTCTTCAGCCAGATCACAGGCACTTCATTAACCTCTGAGCCACACACTCCCAGTGTTTCAGCCCACAGGGGCACAGAGGCAGAATTTATATGCAAATTAATATGAATAGCTGCATAAATAAGAACCAGATGTTTATTTCTGAGCGTGGGCTGAGCTTTTCTCTGGCTCAGAGTCTGGGAAGGATTGGGAAAGAGAGTTGAGCGGGTGTAAAGATGCTGGTCGTACTCCTGGACGGACATTTAGCAGGTAATCATGGTTTCCCACAAGAGATAGTATGGAGGTCAGATTGTATACTCTTGAAGTGGGGTTGTCTTCTGTACTGAATCTTATTATAAGAATGTATGAGTAATTATTGAATGTAATGAAAAATTATTCAGAGGGTCCTCGCGAATAGTAGTCATTAACCAGCAGGAAACTGTATTACCGGCAGAAAAACACAGGGTAGAGGGAGGATTTACAAAAACGTGGATTTTGAATGAATGCGTTTCTCAAATAGGGTGTGTAATTTTTTCTCCATGGGAGGCAGAAGTGTAACTGCACACAGAAGGAGAGGGGAAATAAGCTTAATATTACTAGGAGAGATGGACTGTATGCTTAATCAATCACTGACTGGGGGATTTAAGGCAACAAAGCGGGACAGCACTGATTCATACTTAAATAAGTATCTGTCCCTTTCGGGTATATGGACCACATTAGGCACTATTTGAAATAGTGAATTAAGCCTTTATTTGGTATTATTAACACATTTTATTAGGCCTTTATTTAGTGTTTTCTTCTTTACACATGAATGAGTACAGGAAACACTGAATGAAGGACTAACAACTGGCTAATACTATAGAATAAAGGCCCTATTTATCTACTTATATACACAATTATACACTTAGGAAATGAGTGCCCAATATGTGATCCTTGTACAAAAGTGTTACCCCTCTTTATCTCAAAGTCATTCACTCTGTCATAGACATGCGAGAGGATGGGGGGTTTCATATTCACCTTGTTGCCTCTCTCCTTTCCCTGGCAGAGGGTTAGGGTTAGAGAGAGCGTGAGAAAAGGGAGTGGAATTACAAGTCACAGTTATGACAATGTATGACTTTTCAGTAGAAAGAAGTGTGAGACTGGCATGGTTTAGATGGTTCAGAGGTTAGAATGAAGTGCACTGGAGACGTCTATACGAGCCAAGAAACCCTCCTCCTCTCCTAATCCCGTGGGATTTCTTCACTCACTAACTTACCCAGCTCTTCTTCTTCTTCTTCTTATCCTCTAGGTCTTTGGCGCTGCCCAGGGATGAGTGACTGGCTGCACTGTTGATGCTGGACATGCTCTCCGACGAGTGTTGCCGCCTAATCCGCAGGTCTGGAAGCACAAGACAACTCGCTTTTTTAGTACCTACCCAGTCTAACTCCCAAGCGCCAGGTGTTTGAGATCAACTTTCAAAGAGGATGAACTTTCTAGAGTGGTGTATGGCTGCTCTGAACTTTATAGAGTGGTGTATGGCTGCTCTGAACATTATAGAGTGGTGTATGGCTGCTCTGAACATTCTAGAGTGGTGTATGGCTGCTCTGAACATTCTAGAGTGGTGTATGGCTGCTCTGAGCATTCTAGAGTGGTGTATGGCTGCTCTGAACATTCTAGAGTGGTGTATGGCTGCTCTGAACATTCTAGAGTGGTGTAAGGCTGCTCTGAGCATTCTAGAGTGGTGTATGGCTGCTCTGAACTTTATAGAGTGGTGTATGGCTGCTCTGAACATTATAGAGTGGTGTATGGCTGCTCTGAACATTCTAGAGTGGTGTATGGCTGCTCTGAACATTCTAGAGTGGTGTATGGCTGCTCTGAGCATTCTAGAGTGGTGTATGGCTGCTCTGAACATTCTAGAGTGGTGTATGGCTGCTCTGAACATTCTAGAGTGGTGTAAGGCTGCTCTGAGCATTCTAGAGTGGTGTATGGCTGCTCTGAACATTCTAGAGTGGTGTATGGCTGCTCTGAACATTCTAGAGTGGTGTATGGCTGCTCTGAAAATTCTAGAGTGGTGTATGGCTGCTCTGAACATTCTAGAGTGGTGTAAGGCTGCTCTGAGCATTCTAGAGTGGTGTATGGCTGCTCTGAACATTCTAGAGTGGTGTATGGCTGCTCTGAGCATTCTAGAGTGGTGTAAGGCTGCTCTGAGCATTCTAGAGTGGTGTATGGCTGCTCTGAACATTCTAGAGTGGTGTAAGGCTGCTCTGAGCATTCTAGAGTGGTGTATGGCTGCTCTGAACATTCTAGAGTGGTGTATGGCTGCTCTGAACATTCTAGAGTGGTGTATGGCTGCTCTGAACATTGTAGAGTGGTGTATGGCTGCTCTGAACATTCTAGAGTGGTGTAAGGCTGCTCTGAGCATTCTAGAGTGGTGTATGGCTGCTCTGAACATTCTAGAGTGGTGTATGGCTGCTCTGACCATTCTAGAGTGGTGTATGGCTGCTCTGAACATTCTTGAGTGGTGTATGGCTGCTCTCATGAGTAAAGAGGGACAGAGTTTGAAATGTGTGGGTCGATCAAGAGGAAGAGGTGTGGTTCTTGCCCACACTAAAGCGCATATGGAGGGTTCTCCTCTGCCGGCGCTACCTTTGTGTAGGTGGTCGGGGCCGTTGAGGGCCACTTGGATGGCTGTCTGGGCGTCTGTGTTCTGGGCTTTCAGCGCCTCGATGGTCTCTCTCAGCTCAGCCAGCTCCGACTCCTGAGGGAAGAGAAGCAGCGCCACAGATCAACCTCCACAGCACCACCACACCACAGACAATACCAACCTCCACAGCACCACCACACCACAGACAATACCAACCTCCACAGCACCACCACACCACAGACAATACCAACCTGCACAATTGAAAACAATGGCAGAATGTGCTTGATTATAGATATACTGTAGAAATATCATTTGGAGTCCCCAAAAAAGAACAAATGTGCTTTAGGTGGATCTTGAATAGACCTTTTTGTTCACTAACCCTGTTACAAGAGAAACATCTTGTTTTCTGCCTCTAAATCTCTAACGGTCTACCCTTCATTTCGGCCCTTCATTCTCAATTCTCAATCCAAAACTCAATGACAGTCGTACGATAACTCAGTCAAATATTCCTGCCTCAAAAGCACAGAGAGATAGGTCATAAGCAGGTTTAAGAAGATAAGGTTTGGCAATAGAGTTTTACCCTCCGCCCCACCTGCTTGGATAAAAGCTACACGGTGCCGCTTCTCTCTATTAAACCCACATGATTAGATATAAGGCAACAGCACTCCAATTCCCCCAAAACCACTGTGGGCTTGTGATAGGGTTTCAGTCTTAATTAAAAGTTGGGAGGGCGCAGGCGGCTTGCTTAACAAAGACGTCCCTCTAGAATCTCTCGTTTAATTTATCCAGGATTAGGGCTGCCACAGCTCGTCAATGTTATGAGTAGAGTTTCCACGAGCGGGCGGACAGGCGGAAACGCTCACGTTTCATCACAAGGACGGCTTTACATTTACAACACATGCACCATTCTTTCACTGATCCTCGTTTTAGAGCTCGACGACGTTACCCTATCTGGGTTCTTCTCCCAGACCCTAATCCCACTCAAACGCTGCCAATTAGGAACCGTAACAAACACTTCTGTCATCTCTAATGTGGTCTGACATCTGTCTATGAGTATAGCATCATTCAGTACACACCCCTGAAGAAATAACTCTGCAGAGTATGGAGCAAAACCAATGTCCTGGATTAGGATACATATGTGACTAGTTACATCTTAAAGTAAAAGGGGGAAAAGTCCGACACTAAACTTAAAGAAAATCCACCCAATAACTATCTTCTGGTATTTGTTTCATTAGTCCATTGTTGACGGTCCCAAAATGTTTTGCTTGTCAGCAATCAAGTAGTGAAGATAGTTAACTTTAAAAATACAGAAATTATCCCAGCATCATGCGTTTTGCATCATATGACAATGGACTAATGAAACAAAATACCAAAAAACAGTTTTTTGGGGTGGAATTGTCCTTTAACATAGCTTCTAACGCAATGAAGCCTTCATCAAGAGGTCTATACAGAAATCATTCATAAGCAAATGTCATGCTGTATAAAGCGTGGTAAATGTGCCACGGGCACGACATAGGATGATTCTAAATGATTCAGGGTACGTTATGTAGTGCTTATAAAGACCTTATGAATGCTCTAACACACGATAAGTTACTGTTATTGTAAAGTGTAAAGGACCATGGATTAACAGTGATATGCACAGACCGGCAGACGTCTCAGAGACAATGAAACACTAAAGCCGCAACTTTACACATGAGAAGGTATCTGGAAGCGGTGGGCCACAGCAACAGGAAAAGGCACGTACCTTTTGCTCAGCTGTCATGGTGAGGCTCGTTAGGCGACAGGTCATGTTCCCCAGGCTCTTCTCAAAGGCTGCCACCAGGTGAGCCTGCCAACACAGAGGTCAGAGTTCAACACAGATAACACAAGCACTGGACGAGTCATTAAAGCAGGCATAAAGGGACAACGTTAAATTGGCACATTTTCTGTCACATTTTCCTGAAGTCCTATAAATATACCATTCTCTGTAGGTAGAACAACCTCTAATCAGGTGGATTCAAGATGATCCACAAACACACATTGAGCACACAGTGTGGAAAATCCATCGTTAGATAGCCACTTAAACATGAAGAAGAAGAATCGATGCGACCTGAGGGTGTAGGCTATTTTTTCTCTCGCCCTCTTCATGTTCCCTCGTGTTTCTCATGAGTCATCACTCTCCCCAGGGACCCTCAGCTCTGATAGACTGAGTCAAGTCATCCCTCTGTTGAACCACCAGCGCTGACTGACTGGCTGGACCATCATGTTTAATTCTGTATCTGAACCAAAACACTAGGAACATTCCCCCTAGTTACAGCTTGCACTTCACCACGGCAATGCTGAGCCTGCTGCATGATACAGCTAACCACTCCCCCACTGGTCCAGGCTGATAACTTGTGGCTTATGAACTGGAAGTTAACAGGAGGAGGTCCAAAGAAGACATGCCGTACAGAACTTGTGCTACAGAAGAAGTGGTAGCTACACCACGTCTGCTCTTCTGAAAGCTGTGAACCTTCACTTTCTCTGAAGAAAACAGCAGCAGCAAGAACATCCATGATTAGGACTGATTTTCACAGCCAACTGCTGATTTGAACATGCACAAAAACACAGCTGAACCCAGACTATTTTTTCACCTGAAGAAACACCGGCGACAAACTGAAGGGTGCCAAATGTTTAGCAGCATGACACTGCTGCACTGAGCCTGATGGAAGTAAAGCTCCATGAAAATAGGATAGCACCGTGAGTTAGTGTGTGTGTGTGTGGGGGGGGGGGGGGGGGGGGGGATAAGTCCTCACCTAGAAAATACAAGAATAGTAATTGTGTGTGTGCATGTGTGTGACAGAGAGAGAAACCGACAGAACAGTGTGAGCTCACACCCACGCACCTCCACCGCATGGAGCCTCCGACACCTGTCAGGACCAGTGAGTCACACAGAGCCAGGCAGCATGCCCACCGATAAGAAAATCTCAGCTCGACAGGGCGGAGGAGTAGCAACACAGTAATCACAGTCCTACACCAATAAGCCAACACCATATTGGTGGTATTGGTGGTGCTCAACCATATCTGGCTGAATTGCATATAACCTTTGCAAAATGTCATCCGTCCAATCCCATCAGCCCCCTCCATCATGTGACATACACCCACCGCGGCTGCCCACCTGTCCGCCCTGTGGGTAGGGCTGTGAAGCTTCCCATGCATCCCGCGGCTGGCCTTTGGCCTTGCGACCCCTGCCCTGGGGCCTCTGCTGAGAGCCGGGGTAGTGGTTGAGGGGTGGCCAGACCAGCGAACCGGCCAGAGAGCTGCCCCTACTACTACTGCTGCTGCCCAGTGTCGACGCCATCCTCAAAGCCCTCTCTGCTCTACTCATCCACACTCACTCACACACACACAGCAGCATGACTACTGTAGAACAAGCCAGCACAGACGGCTAGATATACTAATTCCCAAATCCCCAAAGAGAAAGGCACAAAAAGAGGTAGAGGGGAGGGGATAAGAGAGAGAGGGAGGGCAATCTAGAGGGGAGAGAAAGAAGTGAGAGAGGGAAAGGAGTGAGAGAGGGAAAGGAAACAGAGAGAGTGACGGAAGGTGAAGGAAGGAGAATTAGGGTGAGGTAGGTAGGTAAGTAGAGCGCAGAGATATAAACCCACCTCTTAAACCCAATTTAATGACAGCCAAGGCAAGGAATGGAATCTCTTCTGAGGAGAAAATTAAAACCAGTACAATACCAAGACGCTTCGACAACGTTCTTTTGAATCCTGTTTCCAGGATGCTGGTTTTTCTCATTCCACTTTGTTCTCATCAAAGAAAACCCAAACAAACATGAAATAGATTGACGTGGACGTGGGAGAGCTTCTCTAACCATATGTGACAACACACATACAACTGTGTGCCTGATGTGGCGGCCATTTTAGCTACAAATCAGGTCAGACTGACCTGCTAGGACCATGCTGAAGGTGACACAACGAATAGTCCTTTATTAAAAATATTCCTTATTCCAAAAAGGTCAAAATATTAATTTCCATGTTAACATATTACAAAGACAGTGAGCAGATACAGTAAATGAGCGTCTTACATACAGTACATTAGTGTCCCGTATAGCTCAGCTGGTGGAGCACAGCGCTTGCAACTCCAGGGTTGTGGGTTTGATTCCCACAGGGGACAAGTACGAAAATGTACTACTGTAAGTCGCTCTGGATAAGAGCGTCTGCTAAATGACTGAAATGTAAATGTGATTAGGGTCAATCTACGATGACGTCAATCAGCAGACAACACACTCACAGCTCTTCTCGTTCGTTCAATGACAAAACAGTGCCTCTCTCTAAGTGGGATTTATCTTTAATCAGCCATTCAAGAGAACATGACTGCAAACATACAGTATGCACCTGCAGGAGATGCAGTATCTCTCCCAGACAAATCAGCTTACATCACCTAAAACGCTGCCTTAATCAATGCCGCAGTGCATGTTTCAACCACTGGAGTCCCGGGAGAGAAATGTTGTTCCTAGGCACAGCATGGGCCATGAAGCTTGGATACCAGACACCATCCAGTACCAGACACCATCCGGTACCAGAGAGAGTGTATGGGTCTGGCGGGGATGACACTACTGGAACAGATTGGGATCAGGAGCCCAGGAAAGGCATGAGGTAATATATATATATATATATATTCAAGGGTTTTCTTTATTTTTACTATTTTCTACATTGTAGAATAATAGTGTAGACATCAAAACTATGAAATAACACATATGGAATCATGTAGTAACCAGGTTCTTCAAAGTAGCCACCTGTCACGACTTCTGCCGAAGTCGTTGCCTCTCCTTGTCCGGGCGGTGTTCGGCGGTCGACTTCACCGGTCTTCTAGTCATCATCGATCCATTTTTCATTTTCCATTGGTTTTGTCTTGTCTTCCCACACACCTGTTGTCAATCCCATTCATTACCTGTTGTGTATTTAACCCTCTGTTTCCCTTCATGTGTTTGTCAGAGATTGTTCGTTGTCAAGTGTTGTGTTGTTTGTGTATAGGTGTGCGATGGGTCTTCGTACCCAGATTTTGTATTATATTTTTCCGTGAGTGTTATGGAGCTAATTACTGGGACTTTTATTAAAGTACTCCATGCTACACTCTATTTTGACTCTCCTGCGCCTGACTTCCTCTGCCACTTATACACGCCGCTGTGACACCACCCTTTGCCTTGATGACACTCTTGGCATGGGTGTGTATAGGCCTACTCACTGGGGAACCAGGCCCAGCCAATCAGAATGAGTTTTACCCCACAAAAGGGCTTTATTACAGACAGAAATACTCCTCCATTTCATCAGCTGTCTGGGTGGCTGGTTTCAGACGAGTCCGCAGGTGAAAAGCCAGATGTGGAGGTCCTGGGCTGGCGTGGTTACACGTGGTCTGCGGTTGTGAGGCCGGTTGGACGTGCTGCCAAATTCTCTAAAACGACGTTGGAGGCAATGTATAGTAGATAAATGAACGTTCAATTCTCTGGTAACAGCTCTGGTGGATATCCAAGTTTATCATTTTAAAAGGCTAAAAAGGTTTTCAGCTGTGCTAACATAATTGCAAAATGGTTTTCTAATGATCAATTAGCCTTTTAAAATGCTAAACTTGGATTAGCTTACACAACGTGCCATTGGAACACAGGAGTGATGGTTGCTGATAATGGGCCTCTGTATGCCTATGTAGATATTCCATTAAAAATATGCCGTTTCCAGCTACAATAGTCATTTATAACATTAACAATGTCTACACTGTATTTCTGATCAATTTGATGTTATTTTAAATGGACAAAAAAAATTGCTTTCTTTCAAAAACAAGGACATTTCTAAGTGACCCCAAACTTTTGAACGGTAGTATACGTGGCATTGTATTGTGTGACAAAACTGCTCATTTTAGAGTGGCCTTTTATTGTCCCCAGCACAAGGTGCACCTGTGTAATGATTATGTAGTTTAATCAACTTCTTGATATGCCACACCTGTCAGGTGGATGGATTATCTTGGCAAAGGAAAAGTACCCACTAACAGGGATGTAAACAGATTTGCACAATAAATTCGAGAGAAATAAGCTATTTGTGCATGTGGAAAATGTCTGGGATCTTTTATTTCAGCTCACCGATGCATTTATATTTTTGTTCAGTATATGTACACAAAGGCATCTAAAAAAAGCTTTCTCATATACTAAACAATGCAACTTTTCTACAAAGACATCTGGGGTCTGTATGAGTCACACAGTGAACACAAAAGCTAGTTGGAAGTTTCTTGGCAGTGTGTTGCATTAGTGCCTGGAGATGTATAACTCCTCGATCAAAGTCAGAGACCCTGGTGAAGACCCTGTCAGCCTCGCACTTGATCAGACGCTTCATGCAGGGCCCAGTACAGAGAGAGACAGGAGCGCCCATCTCTCCACAGAGACCTGATAGGCTTTGGGTTCTCAGGGTTCTCTCTCACTCTGTATAATACACTTCCTCCCTCCAAACTGGGCTCACAAGCCCCCTCTTTCCCCCCTCTCTCTGTTTTGTTGAATCTGCATGTTCTCGCTAGGCCGCTCTATATTGCTGCCCCGCTGGATGAGGCTCGCTTCGCAGGACAATTCCCGGTAAACAAGCCGCATATTCGAGCCGTGTTCGGAAAAAACAACAACCCAGACTTCAAAACATTTCATCAGAAGCTTAAGAAACCTTTGAGTCAGAGAGAGAAAGGGAATTAGTGGGTGTCTAGACTGATTTACATTCAAGGGTTTGGCAAAGGCAGAGTTTCCCCCCGAACCTCTCTGACAGGCTAGGATGCAAATGAACCACGAGGCAGACGTTTTGACTGCTCAGTGTTTGTTGAAGTAAGAGGCACTTACATTGGCAGACAGCTGAGATGTGAGGGTCGCGACCTTTTCCTGGGAGGCGTCCAACTCTCGTCGCAGCTTCCTGATTTGCTGTTTGGGTGAGGGAAAAAATAACAGATTACCATGACGATCACGTCTTTCCTAAAAAACAGGACTGATTGAAAATACAACAGAGCATGCCTATCTTCCGATTCCATCCCTTTAAAAGCAAATCCAAATCTGGTGTACCAGCTGCCTAGTAAACGTCCATTTGAAAACATTGATGTAAAGTCTGTCTCATTGCCACAGTATAAAACAATGGGGTGAATGTAAGTGTGAAGGTAAGTGGGGGATTACCGTGGTATTTTGGCCTGTTTGACCCTTGATTGAAAAGAGAAGAATACAATTAACTCTATGATGCATGCTTAGTCCAAACAGAAGATATGGTGAGAGAGATATCTGTTATGATGATGACAAAGCAGCATGTTTCCTCACGGTTAGCAGTTTAAACCATTAGCCAATAAGACATGAGGCATCTCACACATAAGGCATCTCACACATAAACAACAGTACAGTCTTGGACAAATTAGCCAATAAAAGGGAAAAAGTGCACAAGCATCTAAACACATTAGGTTAGTTGTCACTTTGGTAACACTTTCTTTAAACCTGACTGGTATAATGCATTTTAAAAAGACTCAACCATGGTTCTAACAAGTAATAAAGCATTATACCTGTGGGCTTTAACTAACGTGTTAATGTAGGGTGCAAACAGAAAGTCATTGTAATGAAAGAAAAGCAGTGATAACTGAATAGGGTGTGAAGTGAAACCACAGAGAAGGACAAAGAGTAGGGTGTATTAGTGATGTTTGTCCATGACTGTCAGTATGACGTGTGGTAAAGATCATGTCAAAGTGCTGTTTGGTTATATTCAAATGCCTGGTTGTTTAAAAGACTGGCTCATGACAAGCAATGCACCATAGGGTCAAAGAAATTGGACTTGGACACCAAGTCCAAGGTTATAAACACAAGTTTTATGCTCAGGTCCGCCACTGATAGACCAGAACCTGACTTTGGACGAAGTGGATACATATATCACTGCTCGTGCTTTGATTGTTATCTTCATTATGGAGATCTGACCGGACCAGACCAGACCAGACAAACAGAGAGACTGACAGACCAGACAGACTAGACAAACAGAGAGACTGACAGACCAGACAGACAGACCAGACCAGACAGACAAACAGAGAGACAGACCAGAGCGACAGACTAGATAGACACACAGAGAGACTGACCAGCTAGACCAGCTAGACCAGCTAGACCAGCTAGACCAGCTAGACCAGCTAGACCAGACAGACAGACAGACAGACAGACAGACAGACAGACAGACAGACAGACAGACAGACAGACAGACAGACAGACAGACAGAGACCAGAGACCAGAGACCAGAGACCAGAGACCAGACAGTTGCCCAGACAGACAGACCAGACAGACACGAGACATTTCGTCCCTCACCAAGCCAAGCCTCTTACCTCAGAATGTGCCTTTTCCTCTGTCTGTTTGGGAGAGAAGACATGTCGTTAAGATGTGCAGGAATAAGCCAAGTTGTATGAACAATGATTCACTTCTGACAGCTTCTTTATGGATGCAATGAAAGCCCATTGTCATAATGAGTAGATCATTGGGGTTGAGATTTTGATGGAGAATGATGCAGGAGCCAAAAGGCCATAGATGACGCCCGGAAGTGAAAGCAAATGCTAAGGCAGCTCTTGATGCATCAAATTAAATCAAATCAAATGTTATTGGTCACATACACATATTTAGCAGATGTTATTGCGTGTGTTGGGAAATCGTTGACTGTGGTGTCATTTCAAGTCAGGTCAGACTGTACTAAGAACTTACACAACCTTTGATTTTGGCCAATCAAGTCATATGTAATCGATGTGGCAGGGACAATTAACATAATACATTGTATGTATGTATTGCAATATATACACACTGGTAACATTGCACACAAGTAACATTGGTTTTTTTTTTTCACACCAACCAAAAACCTGTGTGAACATCTGCCACATTCAACCAGCATCAGAGCATGTGGTGGGCATACAAACACGTTGTCTGTGTGGTGTGGAGAGATCATAGCTGACAGCATCATAGTCTTTACCTTGGCCAGAAAGGAAAGAACCTGGAAGTAAGAAAACGTGGGTTCAAGCTGCTGCAATGGGAAACCATGGCAACTCAACACTTTGCCCTGAAAACAGGGTGCCAAACTTTTGTGTAAGCCAAGCATTCTCATTGGTTATCATCTATGGCCTTTTGATTGACATCTATATGTTTTGTCTATCTTTATATTGTTGGGCTGAATGATTGGTGTTGTAATGACTTTGGGAAAATGTGTCATGATACTTTTATCATAGTGTTCTTCCTAGGAGATTTGAATAAAATTGCTCTTTGTCAGTCGTGTTTATCAGGGTCGTGCTCATTAGGGCGCATCGCAGCAAAACGCTTTGCAACGGAAAACGAAAACAAGCGTTTCCTATAGGACAGGTTGAAATAGTACCTCCCCGTTTCACAACGTTTTCTGCCTACTGAACACGCCCCAGGTGTTGAGTGATAACAGATGAGATTAAACAAAACTGATGACTAGATAATGCCAAAGATGAGAAGAAATGATAAAATAGCAAACAGAAAAGTATGATGAAATTCAAATCATAACTGACATAACTATTATAGTAATGGAAACAAATAAACATGAAATTACAATTAAAATATTAAAATATGAACACAACCAAACATCAACACAATGAAATGAAGAATAAACAATAAGTGCTGTCTTTCTGCCCCAATAGGAATACTTTGAGAACAAGTCTCTGAAATCAGTGAAAGTCTAAACTCGTCTCCAGGCCTTTCTAGAACTTTCTGCTGGGGAGGAAAGAGGTGGAGAGCGCCAGTAATTGATTATCTTCCTCAACTGATCTGTCTTCTCATTGAGTTTGACTGCAGCTGGAGTGTTGCCTGTTGCCCATAACAATCCACACCTTCACCAAGCTTGAATTTGCCTAAATCCCCTTGGATGCACTGCTAAAATAGAAACATGTATGATATATTTAAGTATTAAGGTCCGAGGAGGTGTGGTATATGGCCAATATACAACGGCTAAGGACTGTTCATATGCAACACGCAATGCGGAGTGCCTGGACACAGCCCTTAGCCGTGGTATATTGGCAATATACCACACACCGCCAAGGTGTCTTATTGCTATTATAAACTGGTTTCCAACATAATTAGAGCAGTAAAAATAAATGTTTTGCCATACCCGTGGTATACAGTCTCATATACCACGGCTGTCAGCCAATCAGCATTCAGGGCTTGAACCACCCAGTTTATAAAGCCATCCGTACACCAATCTATTATTGACGAATGTAACTTATAAAAAACAACTGTTCTACCCCGTCATAAACCCAAATATGTTTCAAAATATTACTCTGATTTCATGGACTCTGTGCTTGCATCCATACCACAATCTTTGAATTTGAGAGTGGTTACATTTCTCCAGCCTTATAGCAAAAAAGTGGCAGGGCTGTCGTTTGCTGAAAAATGTATTACATATTGTCTCCTAAAATAATTCTAGGCCAATGACACCAATTAACTGGGATCACACACAGCACCCATGGCTGCCATAAGCATGATTGTCTAAATGTTTGTTTGTGTGTTTGGAGAAAACAATGAAACTTACCGCAGAGTACAGGGACGAGGTGCTGGAGACCAGCGACAGTGAGGATCCATGGACTAGAGAAAGACAGAGAGCGAGAGAGTGAGAGAGTGAGAGAGCGTGAGAGCGAGAGCGAGTGAGGAATTAAAAGAATATAATCTGTGGCACCATCTCATCTGCATGTAAAAGTACCATATTCTAATGGCATGTGTGTGGCTGTGTACTAATGAAGTACTCGTTTGGATAATTCAAAGGGCCTAGTCATTGACTAGTAACATTACTTTCAAGTGGCACCGTCACGTTACCAAAATGTTAACTGAAACACCAAACTTCTCTTTAAAAAGAGAAGCAGAAAAAGCCGGGTTCCTAGTCCAGTGCATTTTGAGCTGCAGTCTGAGAACTCAAGCCTGACTATCACTTCTTCTTGGTCTAAGCAGCGTCCCACAGACAAGTTATTAATATATATATATATAATATTAATATATGCCATCAAGCAGACTACTGTAAATTCCTTTAATTCCAAAGTAGTACTTGCATACATTTTTGTATGGGTGGCAGCAGCGGGAATCGGAAACCCATGATCCGGGCGTTGCTAGCGCCCTGCTCTACCAACTGAACAACACAGGACCACAGTCTGGGCCTACCTTCATCGGTGCTGTCCCTGAAGGAGCCAGAGCGGCTCATGCCCCGGGGTCTGTCCTCCAGAGAGGTGGCGCTGCCCCCCAGATGGGCTTCTCCATACAGGTCAAAAGAGTCCTGGGCAGGGATGCTGTTGGAGCGACTCATACTGCTGGGTCCTGGCAGGTTGTAGGGTGACAGGTTGGTGGGGCTCACTGGGGGAGAAAACACACACACACACGCACAAACAGGTTGGAGTAGTGGTATTTGGAGTAGTGGTATTTGGAGTAGGGCTTACGCAGGTTGGAGTAGTGGTATTTGGAGTAGGGCTTACGCAGGTTGGAGTAGTGGTATTTGGAGTAGGGCTTACGCAGGTTGGAGTAGTGGTATTTGGAGTAGGGCTTACGCAGGTTGGAGTAGTGGTATTTGGAGGAGTGGTATTTGGAGGAGTGGTATTTGGAGGAGTGGTATTTGGAGGAGTGGTATTTGGAGGAGTGGTATTTGGAGGAGTGGTATTTGGAGTAGGGCTTACGCAGGTTGGAGTAGTGGTATTTGGAGTAGTGGTATTTGGAGTAGGGCTTACGCAGGTTGGAGTAGTGGTATTTGGAGTAGTGGCGTTTGGAGTAGTGGCGTTTGGAGTAGTGGTATTTGGAGTAGTGGTATTTGGAGTAGGGCTTACGCAGGTTGGAGTAGTGGTATTTGGAGTAGTGGTATTTGGAGTAGGGCTTACGCAGGTTGGAGTAGTGGTATTTGGAGGAGTGGTATTTGGAGTAGGGTTTACGCAGGTTGGAGTAGTGGTATTTGGAGTAGTGGTATTTGGAGTAGGGCTTACGCAGTTTGGAGTAGTGGTATTTGAAGTAGGGCTTACGCAGGTTGGAGTAGTGGTATTTGAAGTAGGGCTTACGCAGGTTGGAGTAGTGGTATTTGGAGTAGTGGTATTTGGAGTAGGGCTTACGCAGGTTGGAGTAGTGGTATTTGAAGTAGGGCTTACGCAGGTTGGAGTAGTGGTATTTGGAGCAGTGATATTTGAAGTAGGGCTTACGCAGGTTGGAGTAGTGGTATTTGAAGTCGGGCTTACACAGGTTGGAGTAGTGGTATTTGGAGTAGGGCTTACACAGGTTGGAGTAGTGGTATTTGGAGTAGGGCTTACACAGGTTGGAGTAGTGGTATTTGGAGTAATGGTATTTGGAGTAGTGCTTACGCAGGTTGGAGTAGTGGTATTTGGAATAGTGCTTACGCAGGTTGGAGTAGTGGCATTTGGAGTAGTGCTTATGCAGGTTGGAGTAGGGGTATTTGGAGTAGTGGTATGTGGAGTCATGGCATTTGGAGTAGTGGTATTTGGAGTAGTGGTATGTGGAGTCATGGTATTTGGGGTAGTGGTATTTGGAGTAGTGATATTTGGAGTAGGGTTTACGCAGGTTGGAGTAGTGGTATTTGAAGTAGGGTTTACGCAGGTTGGAGTAGTGGTATTTGGAGTAGTGCTTACGCAGGTTGGGGTAGTGGTGTTTGAAGTAGGGCTTACGCAGGTTGGAGTAGTGGTATTTGAAGTAGGGCTTACGCAGGTTGGAGTAGTGTTATTTGGAGTAGTGGTATTTGGAGTAGTGCTTACGCAGGTTGGAGTAGTGGTATTTGGAGTAGTGGTATTTGGAGTAGTGGTATTTGGAGTAGTGGTATTTGGAGTAGTGCTTACGCAGGTTGGAGTAGTGGTATTTGGAGTAGTGGTATTTGGAGTAGTGCTTACGCAGGTTGGAGTAGTGGTATTTGGAGTAGTGGTATTTGGAGTAGTGGTATTTGGAGTAGTGCTTACGCATGTTGGAGTAGTAGTATTTGGAGTAGTGGTATTTGGAGTAGTGCTTATGCAGGTTGGAGTAGTGGTATTTGGAGTAGTGCTTATGCAGGTTGGAGTAGTGGTATTTGAAGTAGGGTTTACGCAGGTTGGAGTAGTGTTATTTGGAGTAGTGCTTATGCAGGTTGGAGTAGTGGTATTTGGAGTAGGGCTTACGCAGGTTGGAGTAGTGTTATTTGGAGTAGTGCTTACGCAGGTTGGAGTAGTGGTATTTGGAGTAGGGCTTACACAGGTTGGAGTAGTGGTATTTTCCGGTGCTTGTGCATGCAACTCCAGGGGGGGAGAGAGGGGACTGACTCCCCGTGTCCTGTAACCCTCCAGTGGAGTGAGAACGCAGCCACTCCTTCCCCTCCTCATGGGACGTCTGTCTGGACGAGGGAGGGTACCTAGAGAGGACGTGGTACACATCAACTAGTGGCACCACTGATTCAACATGACGTCTATTGAACCATGCAACTGCATTATCTACATATCACATGACTGAAGTGTGGTGACAAATATATTCACTAACTCATGCATAGTTATGTACGTACACACAGTGCTTGACTTTGACTAAAATAGGTGCCGGCACTCTGTTAATATATAAGTGCCGGTACTCTGTTTATATATAGGTGCCGGTACTCTGTTAATATATAAGTGCCGGTACTCTGTTAATATATAAGTGCCGGTACTCTGTTAATATATAAGTGCCGGTACTCTGTTAATATATAAGTGCCGGTACTCTGTTAATATATAAGTGCCGGTACTCTGTTTATATATAGGTGCCGAAACGCCACAATATAATTAAGTCAATATTCTAAAAGAGGTGCTGGACCTCAAGCAGTATAACATTGGAGGGAGGTGGAAGAGTTCTGGTGTGTTCCGGCCCAAGTCAAGCACTGTGGTCACAGACACACACACATGCATCCACCCACACACAGGCACGGCCACCTATCCCACCTATGTGCATGCATGCACACACACACACACACATGATCAAAGACACTCGGTTTACACATGGTCAAAGACACTGACAGTCTTTACTCTCCTCATCTCTAGCGGTTCCTAGCGGGGGGAAGAGTTATCTAAATGGTTGATAGGCAGCCATGTTTAATCCTTAAAGGGAGATAATTGAGTTCAAGCTCATCCTTTCAACACTGAAGCTCATAACAGACTGTCTGTCATACTAATACCCCACTCTGAATTCTTTCAGACGAAGAAAGGTACACTGATTGACATCTAATGACAGTAAAAGGTATTGAATGATAAATCATGTGCACATGTCTGCATGTTCAACTTCAAATCAAATTGTCTATTTTGCACAGAATTGTCCATTGATTTTGAATTCCACTTGGAGTTCAGAGGAGAGAACCCCTCAGAGTATGTTTTGAAGTCTGCTTAATTTAAAACTGAGCATTGGACACATGAATGTCATAATCATTTAGCTATTATCTGGCTTGAAAAAAGGCAATTTGTTGCTTTGAATCCCTCTGGGCTAGAAGAAAAGTCAGGGACAAGCAATACAACCCAGTCCTAAACTGCTGAGGCGTCTGAAATGAATAGAAATAAACGTCTGAAGGGAAAATGCCTCCACGCCTGCTGTGAAAGTACAGTTAAAAGGAAATACGTGTTCTTTCTGTGTTGTCAAACATCCCCTTAGCATTACATGCAGTGAATTCTAAAAGGTTGCAGAACTCCAACTCAAGGTAGAGATTCACTCTCTACTGCAGTCTAATAAAGACAAATATCAAAGGAGCCTGGATTTGTTGCAGTGCTTTTTGCAGACGGTAATTGGGTAGAAAAGCCATTTGTTGCAGTGCTTTTTGCAGACGGTAATTGGGTAGAAAAAGCCATTTGTTGCAGTGCTTTTTGCAGACGGTAATTGGGTAAAAAAAGCCATTTGTTGCAGTGCTTTTTGCAGACAGAGTAATTGGGTAGGAAAAGCCATTTGTTGCAGTGCTTTTTGCAGACTGTAATTGGGTAGAAAAAGCCATTTGTTGCAGTGCTTTTTGCAGACAGAGTAATTGGGTAGAAAAAGCCTTTTGTTGCAGTGCTTTTTGCAGACTGTAATTAGGTAGAAAAAGCCATTTGTTGCAGTGCTTTTTGCAGACTGTAATTGGGTAGAAAAAGACATTTGTTGCAGTGCTTTTTGCAGACAGAGTAATTGGGTAGAAAAAGCCATTTGTTGCATGGTGGTGTGATAGGGGTTGAATCCCAAATGGAACCATATTCCATAGTGCACTTATTTTGAGCAGAGCCCTATGGACCCAGATCAAAAGTAGGGCACTATATATAGGGAATAGGGTGCCAATAGGGTGCCACACTTTCTAGTGTTGAGGGTCTGGACACGATTTCAGCCATTAGATAGGACAGGAGTAGGGGAAACTTGATTTAAAATGGATGCCCTGCCTTGCCCTACAGTCAACGAGGAGGAAAACAAGTATAGCTATTCAGAATCCACTAGACTACATGGGATCATTGACTTCAGGCACCTGTAATCTGTGAGGAACTGTGGAGTGTCCACAGGAACAACAGTTACTAATAGTCTACCTCTAGAAGAGAATTCTTCAACAGGATTTGTACAGCAATTGAAGCCTTTTATGAGGTGAAACTAAATTGTCACTCCCATTAATATATTCAATTTTCAATGTGCCAAACCCTCATCGGCTAAATCTCCTGAGACAAATGTCAAGCAAAATGCTAACGTCATTATGTAACACCGCTTTCCTACACCAACATGACATTAGACACAACATGTGATTTTGTCAGTTAGAAAGACATATATGAATAACTTGTGAGAATGAATGAAAAGACAAAACAAGGAAACACCAAAAGGACAAGGCATGAGTGATGAGTTACCTCAGTCCCTTTTTGGGGAGTGTGTTTCTGTCAAGAGGCATGCTGTTAAGACACAGAGAACGAAAAACATTAGAATTACCTACAGGTGTGGGATCTTAATTTGATCACCCTGTTGTCGCACAGCAGGAAATGCAATCTTGTAGTGTACTGTATTTGAGGTTTAAAAAGACTTCTAAAGTCTGTACTTTCCACTTTCCTGGTGGATTATTTTCCTGCTGTGAGAAACTGGTCAAATTAAGATCCTACATTTAAAAGATCATGATGCCATGGATTCAATTCACATCTATTGATTGATAGAACACACATACTCTCTAAAGTGAGAATGCTTTAGCCCACTACAATGGGCAACGTTACCCAAGAAACAGACATACGGAAAGCACACATTAAACCGAACATTTGGGTTAGTTTGATACTCTCAATTTAGACAGCAATCGGTGAATGAAGGAAATATTACAAACCGCTATGACAACATTGAGCTATACTGAAAGGACAAGATGAGCATGACGTTGTATTCCATACATACAGTCTACAAGTCCATTTTCAAAGTGTCTGTACATTGATGGCTGTTTGTCAGAGATGGCTGGTGTGATAAGATATAGGAGGACGGGCTCATTGTAATGGCTGGAATGGAATAAACGGAATGGAGTGAAACACGTAGCTTCCCTGTGTTTGTTGTGTTTGATATTGTTCCATTCATTCCAACCATTACAATATATTTTCCCATCAGCCCATCAGTACATGTTACACCCGCTGGTCTGAAACAAACTACCCACAGGAACCTAATGGAGTTACGTTGTTCCACATTGGGACTCACCCCTCAGAAAGCGTGGACTTGACGCTGGCCGTGCGGGTGACTTTGGGGCCGTGGTGGTGCCCCAGCAGCAGGTCAATGGACTCGGAGCTGGTGTGCAGACTGGTCATGCTCTGGCAGCTCAGTGTGTCCTTACTGCCAGAGCATGCCGAGGAGCTGCTGAGGTTGGTGGGCCAGGGGCGGGCGTTGGAGGGCAGCGAGAGGCCTGACGCTGGGCTGGAGGCAGGCGAATCAGTGCCCAGGTCAGGGGCCTTGCCATAAAGTGGGCTGCTAGCCCCGCTCTGCCCGCCCGCGCTGCCCAGGCTCCCCGTGCCCGAGGAGGGAGAGTCCAGGCTGGCCTGGCGCGCCAATGTGCCATGAGGGCTGCCCAACGCAGAGGGGCACTTGCCTGAGTCGGGTGTGCCTGGGGTACTGGCCTTGCTGCTGGCTTTGGTGCCAAACAACCTGGGAGAGAGAGAAAGAGATGGTTCCATTCACTCACAGACTATTTATGGCAATCATGATCCCCTCATAGACTGAACAAACTCAGTCTCTAGGTTCAGAACTAGGTTGTTTGATATAGAACAGTATTACATTTATTTGATTACACCAAGGAAATAGGAGCTTGGGAAAAGTTTGAATTCCGCTCAACACTGCCCCTCCCCTATCTTCATCACCTTTAGCAACTATCTCATAAGCCTACCATATTCTTCTTCATAGACACTATGAAGAAGTACACCTTCCCTACTGCCTCTGTTAGAGTATGTGTGCATCCCAAATGGCACCCTATTCCCTATATATTGCACTACTTAGTACACTACTTTAGACCAGAGACCTATGGGAATAGGGTGACAGTTGAGACGATGGAGCTCCCAGTGATTTTAATTCAGACAGCTGTGGTTCAGACAGCTGTGGTTCAGACAGCTGTGATCATAGCATTGCCCCATTTCCATTCCATGCATGTAATCAGCCAATCTGGTCACTCAGCAACACATTTGTTGTTCACAGGTCTTTCCTGTCGTGTCTGACGTGGGGCTGCCATCAAACAGGCTCCCAATTAATAGGTGCCTTTTTCTTAGGGGTATACGCACAAATCAAAAATGCACTCTGCGCCTCGACAGGTCGGACGGTGTGGCCGTGTCCGGACACGCCTTGTGAGCGCACCTAACTAATGAGACAGGGGTACGCGAACAGAATAGCTTTCTCACTGTCAGTTAATCAGTTTAGCCTGACCTGAATGGCAAATCATCTACCGTTCATCTTGAGAGAAATGCCATCAGTTTCTGTGATGACATCTACCAAACAGCAGGGGGCAACCTTTGCCTCCCCGACTCTCAAGCCCAACGAACAAACTCAGACCAATGTTTCTGTGCTGGGATATGATTTAGTGTCTTATTACCTTATTACCTAAAATATATATATATATATATATATATGAGACTTTGGAATGCTAATTCTGCGCCGCTTCAGAGAAGAAGTGAACTTCTACCTGTAATTCTGACAGCACCAATGAACACCTCTATCTATCAGTAGCATCTTGGAGCTGAGAAACAACATTGTACCTCACCTCACAAACAACACTTCATTAATCTGTGGGGGCCTCGAGCACGCAGTCGGTGAGAGTGCCTAGGGAACAACAAGCTCCCTCCACCTTTATAATAGAGATGAAAAATGACAGCTGCTTGGCTAGGCTACCAAGCTCTTATATGAGTGCAGGGGAAACCAAGTGAGCAGCGTTGACTGACCTGCGGAAGGTAGGTGAGGCGATGTCCGGGTACTTGGACCCTGGTTGCCTGAGGCCAGACTGGCCCGTGGAGGTGGGGCTGGACTTGGGGGAGGTGGATAAGCCTGCTGGGTCCTGGTCCGACACGGCCACTTTCTCCTTGTCCGTCTGGTTGATGGTGATGGGGATGGGGCTGGAGCGCCCCGAGCCCACCTTCCCAGCGTCCCTTCGCTTGGTCCCCGTTCCTCCGGCCGACTTGCAGCTGACATTGGAATCGATGCTGCTGGAACTGGAGCGGTGCCCGCTGCGCCCCACCACCCCCCCGCTGGAGGACTTGGCCGGCCGGGGCAGAGAGCGGTACTGGAGGGGCACCTTGGAGCCTCCGCAGCCCATCAGCACCTCATCGTCCTGGGGCTGGGAGCCATCCAGGCTGGTCTTACGGCCTCCGCTGATCCCTGTCCCCTTGCCGATAGCCGAAGACTTGGGCACCTTCCCCAGGGTGGCGGAGCCACTGGCCAGGGTGGCACCGCTGGACGTGATGAGGGCACCAGAGGGGGGGCTGGCCATCTTTTTATACCCGAACGACCCAGTGGTGGGGGGGCGGGCGATGCCCGAGGGGGGTTTCTTGCCCTCGTCGCCACTGCTCTTGCCGGCGTCGGAGGGCGAGCGCTGGATGCCAGCGGTCTTGGAGGGAGCCTTGCATTTCTCTGAGGCCTTAGCGTCATCAGTTTTACCTGTCGATACAAAGGCCAGTCATTTTTATTTTATTTATTTTATTTTACCGTTATTTTACCAGGTAAATTGACTGAGAACACGTTCTCATTTGCAGCAACGACCTGGGGAGTAGTTACAGGGGAGAGGAGGGGGATGAATGAGCCAATTGTAAACTTTAACATTAACAAGCTGGCAAACACCTTCCCCTCTGCAAACTGCTGGGGTACTGAATAATTTAGCTAGGATCGAGCAGAGGGGAGAAGGACCTCGCAGCTTATTTGTAAATAACGGGACTCATCTTCATCATCATCTGTAGGGCTACAGGGCAGGTGTGCCAAATGACTTTACACTTCGCTAATATTTTACAACTCTTTTCACAAAGCTCAGCTAAAATAGAAAGCTATACTAATCCAAACATGAGAAGACTTGCTGAACAAACCAAAACACGATTGAGAAAAAGATAAAGTAGAACGGAGAAACGACAAACATTACCGAGGGCCTCAAAGGGCAATGACACTGGTTTCCTAATGAATAATCTGATTGGCCGAAATCTTTGACCCTGTTATCTAATCAATGTCAAACTGGAACACATCAACAAATGAAATTCACTTATAAATTAAGCTAGGATGGACATTTCCTGGTTCTAATATCAACCAGACAGGCAGTTTGATTGAATGAATGACCAGTCAGAGAATAATATACACCACCATCCATCCTCAGTTAGACATGGGCCCTGTTCAAATAGGTCAGAAATACATCCTTCCTACCTTCCTTGAAGTACTCACAGATCTGAATTGGTGAACGTAATACGGCGGTAACCTTGGATACACCGATACAATCACTTATACTGTAGATCTGTGCTCACCTCAAGACAACAAGGAAGGAAGGAAGTTATTTCTACAGTTTTCCAACAGGGCCATGGTAGAAAGAAATAAGCACGGTCTGAAGTAGGTCGAAGAAGGAGGGCGGGTCCTACCAGGGGTTTTGAGGGTGGCGCTGGTGCCTTTGGTCCGGGGGGGCGTGATGCCCACCTGGGCAGTCATACCCCTTCTCCAGGAGCCAGTCTGGGACATGGGTAGGCCCGTCTTCTGCCCGGGATCCTCGCCGCACTGCCCCGCTGGCGAGGAGGCAGAGGAGGAGGAAGATTTCCACTTTGAGCTGGGCTCCATGTTGACATCCAGCTCCTCGTCCACCTTCTTCAGATCTTCAGCTCCGGCCCAGCTGCTGCTGACCTCCTGCTCCACATGCTGGTGTGTGTCCGCCTGGGACAGTCAGTAACCCACACACCTTTATTTTACTATCCTTGTGGTGACCAAAACATTTATTCCAATTCAAAATCCTATTTTCCCTAACCCCTAATTATAACCCTAAACTTAACCCCTAACACTAAAACAGGCTTTTTACTTGTTTTACTATCCTTATGAAGACTTCTGGTCCCCACAAGGATAGTAAAACAAAACAAAACCACACACACACACACACACACACACACACACACACACACACACACACACACACACACACACACACACACACACACACACACACACACACACACACACACACACACACACACACACACACACACACACACACACACACACACACACACACACCACACACACACACACACACACACACACACACACACACAATACAGTATGAGTAAGCCACCTGACAGATGGTGAACCCTCCCTCACTAACCACACCAACAGTCTCTTAAGAGATCAATCTGTTGAGGTTTCCACAAGGCACACATACTTGGCTATTTTTACCATGCTCCCTGAACACTGCACAATGAGTGGGTTCCGCTGTACATTTCCTTGGCTTTCTCTCTTGAAAGCCAATTAAAACAAAGTAAATAGCTTCATTTCCAGACTACAGTGATTACCTCATTGTTACACATACTCAAAAAGTATGACAGACATGTCCCTGTTTTAATTGAAGCAAGTGCAAAGACAGTGATGCTTCAGTATCATTACTCACAGTTAGTTCAATGTCTGGAAGCATGGTTATGCTCTATTATTGTTCATTTATAAGAGAATAAACAGGATATAGGCTCTATGGGTTGTTCTGGCTCGGACAAGCCTACTTCCTTCATTTACACTCCATGGTGTACTGTACCTGGGCTGCCTTGTTCTTGCGTGGTGACGATGTGACGGCGGGGTAGGTGGGCGTGTTCAGATCGTCTGTGCTGATGTTATCTACAGTGTCACTGAGACCGCTGCTGACCGAACTGCTGTCATCCCAACTACGAGAGAGAGAGAGAGAGAGAGAGAGAGAGAGAGAGAGAGAGAGAGACAGACAGAGAGAGAGAGACAGAGAGAGAGAGAGACAGAGAGAGAGAGAGAGAGAGAGAGAGAGAGAGAGAGAGAGAGAGAGAGAGAGAGAGAGAGAGACAGACAGAGAGAGAGACAGAGAGAGAGAGACAGAGAGAGAGAGACAGAGAGACAGAGAGATAGAGAGAGAGAGAGAGAGACAGAGAGAGAGAGAGAGACAGAGAGAGAGATAGAGAGAGAGAGACAGAGAGACAGAGAGAGAGAGAGACAGAGATAGAGAGAGAGAGACAGAGAGACAGAGAGAGAGATAGAAAGAGAGAGACAGAGAGAGAGAGAGAGAGAGAGAGAGAGAGGTGTCAGAGATGAGTGATAAAGACAGAAGCCATCCATCTTCCCACCATATCAATCTTTCATTCCATTTTGTCATCCCTCCACAAATACCAACAATCCTCTCCTTCACCCTTCCAGTAACCCTTCAGGTAAACTCAGAAACGTGCATCTCTGCACCGTGTAAAAGAGAAACCCCTTCACCCTACACAGAGTGCATTACCTGCAGGTTGGAAGTTGCCCCTAGACACTGATCTTGAGGTTTTGCATTTCCCAGACTAATGGTTAACTTAATGATTGGTGGAGGGGAAGGTGATCCTAGATCTGTACCTAGGGGAAACTTCACCACGAGGTGCACTATGCATTGTACCTGCATCTGGCTGCCTATCACGCTGCCTTAATGAAACCTACCCAGTCCCCAGGGAGCCAGGAGATATGCCGGAAACCCTCTGTCGTGGGTGAGGATTCGCTCAATTTCACCTCCTCCCATCTATCACTGTTGTTGATCACTCATCCTCTCTCATTAGTACATTGAGTGGCGGTGGCCCTCTTTAAATCTTCATTAGGCTATTGACTTCTGGGTATTGTGTATCCTGGGATAATTTCTCAACAAATAAAATGTATTTATGAAGCCCTTTTTACATCAGAAGATGTCACATAGTGCATATGCAGAAACCCAACATAAAACCCCAAACAGCAAGCAATGCAGATGTAGAAGCACGGTGGCAAGGAAAAACTCCCTAGAAAGGCAGGAACCTAGTGGAAATTATAAGAGTACATGGCCATTAAGGCCACATCACTCTTCAAGATGTTCAAACATTCATAGATGACCAGCATGGTCAAAACATGACTATATATGGTGATGTATGGATCGGGACTGAAAATGGGATGTATGGATCAGGACTGTATATGGGATGTATGGATCGGGACTGTATATGGCATGTATGGATCGGGACTGTATATAGGATGTATGGATCGGGACTGAAAAATGGGATGTATGGATCGGGACTGTATATAGGATGTATGGATCGGGACTGTATATGTGATGTATGGATCAGGACTGTATATAGGATGTATGGATCGGGACTGTATATGGGATGTATGGATCAGGACTGAAAATGGGATGTATGGATCGGGACTGTATATGGGATGTATGGATCTGGACTGTAAATAGGATGTATGGATCGGGACTGTATATAGAATGTGTGGATCGGGACTGTATATGTGATGTATGGATCAGGACTGTATATAGGATGTATGGATCGGGACTGTATATGGGATGTATGGATCAGGACTGTATATAGGATGTGTGGATCGGGACTGTATATGTGATGTATGGATCAGGACTGTATATAGGATGTATGGATCGGGACTGTATATGTGATGTATGGATCAGGACTGTATATGTGATGTATGGATCGGGACTGTATATGGGATGTATGGATCAGGACTGTATATGGGATGTATGGATCAGGACTGTATATGTGATGTATGGATCAGGACTGTATATGGGATGTATGGATCAGGACTGTATGTGTGATGTATGGATCGGGACTGTATATGTGATGTATGGATCAGGACTGTATATGTGATGTATGGATCGGGACTGTATATGGGATGTATGGATCAGGACTGTATATGGGATGTATGGATCGGGACTGTATATGGGATGTATGGATCAGGACTGTATATGTGATGTATGGATCAGGACTGTATATGTGATGTATGGATCAGGACTGTATATGGGATGTATGGATCGGGACTGTATATGTGATGTATGGATCAGGACTGTATGTGTGATGTATGGATCGGGACTGTATATGTGATGTATGGATCAGGACTGTATATGGGATGTATGGATCAGGACTGTATGTGTGATGTATGGATCAGGACTGTATATGGGATGTATGGATCGGGACTGTATGTGTGATGTATGGATCAGGACTGTATGTGTGATGTATGGATCGGGACTGTATATGTGATGTATGGATCAGGACTGTATATGGGATGTATGGATCAGGACTGTATGTGTGATGTATGGATCGGGACTGTATATGGGATGTATGGATCGGGACTGTATATGGGATGTATGGATCAGGACTGTATATGTGATGTATGGATCAGGACTGTATATGGGATGTATGGATCAGGACTGTATGTGTGATGTATGGATCAGGACTGTATATGGGATGTATGGATCAGGACTGTATATGGGATGTATGGATCGGGACTGTATATGGGATGTATGGATCAGGACTGTATATAGGATGAATGGATCAGGACTGTATATGTGATGTATGGAACATGTTAGCATTACATCATACATTAGGACTGTATATGGGATGTATGGATCAGGACTGTATATAGGATGAATGGATCAGGACTGTATATGTGATGTATGGAACATGTTAGCATTACATCATACATTAGTTCTCTCTCCGGTCCCGTGTGGCTCAGTTGGTAGAGCATGGCGCTTGTAACGCCAGGGTTGTGGGTTCAATTCCCACGGGGGGACCAGGATGAATATGTATGAACTTTCCAAGTTGTAAGTCGCTCTGGATAAGAGCGTCTGCTAAATGACTTAAATGTAAATGTAACATCATTGGATGGTTTTGACTTTCTTATCAGGCCTGGTTTCAAATACTATTTAAAATCTTTCCAATAGTTTGAGTGTTTGTTTGAGCCTGGCTGTAGTGTTGTGGGTGGGTGGGTTTTTCAGTTTTGAAACTATTCTATCAGTTCCATTGCATCAGGCAAGCGGAATCAAGCCCAGATAAAGTATTTGAAATTATTTCAAATAGTATCAGAACACTGGTCTGGTTATTATGCAGGTGATGTACCCAGAACCCCTAAACAAAGGCCATATGGTTCAACCAGTGATCATTTCTGCACACGCTGTTTAATTACCACAGCTCCAGAGATTGGGGATCTCCAGAAATATGTTTCAGTCATGTCCAATTCCATTTTCTCTTATCACACCTAATACATCCCCCTCAATAATAATGTATTAGTTCTCTCTCCGTCTCATGCACACGCACACACACACACACACACACACACACACACACACACACACACACACACACACACACACACACACACACACACACACACACACACACACACACACACAGTGGATGGTTGCCATGACAATCTGTGTGTATGTATCTCTAGCATGAATTTGGAATTTGGTCACATTTGGAATCTGATCACCTCACTAAAGCTAGAAATTGAGTCTCAGAGGGAAATGCAGCCAATTTGATCCAGCATAGCTACAGTCATACATACAGGGAACTAAAGAAATACGACAAATGAACCAACAACGTGTGGGAACCTCATCGACTGTCTAAGAGGGGAGAGAGGAGAGGATTTAACCTGCTCAAGGACATGAAACAATAAACCCTGAGGTATTGTAGTCTCAATTCAATCATATATGACTGAGCAACTGTCCTCTACCACATATGGGAGATGACATACCAGAGATGACAGATCAGAGATGACAGACCAGAGATGACAGATCAGAGATGACAGACCAGAGATGACAGATCAGAGATGACAGATCAGAGATGACTTCCAATCCCTTAGAAAAGTGAAGTTCTCATTGCTAAGATAGTTTGCTTATTCCATTTTAGTCGAGTGAACATTACTTCTCCCCTGACATCTATAACTCATCCAAGACAAAGCTGAAACGCAAAGACAGGCTCAAAAGGAGAAAATAATGACTTGTATGAAAGGCCCACAATGGGTGATGGGAGAGATGTGTGGGTGTTCCTCTGAAAGATATAACAGTGTGGACATGCACGGGTGCATTCTCCCTGCTTATTGATTTTTCCAACCTCTTTCGTGCTTTTCAAGGGGATTGAAAGCTATTCATATCAGCATTGGATAACACCAAGAATTTAAATATCAAGTTCACAGTTAGTTAAACAATAATAAAATCATTCCCTTTTGCAATGCCAACAGGGTGAGCCTGTTAAGAAGACGGAGCTGGAAAGGGCACGTTTTAAAATCATTCCCTTTTGCAATGCCAACAGGGTGAGCCTGTTAAGAAGACGGAGCTGGAAAGGGCACGTTTTCTTACTGTACTCTATGTTAAGCAAACTATTTCATTTGGAGCAAAAGTTTGAACTGTGCAAATGGAATCCTTGACAGTTAAAGGGGAATTCTCAGCTCCTCCATCTTTTTGGAATATAGGTGTCTGAACATCTAAATTCCATGAAATAAATGGAAACTATAAATTGCCTGTGGCCTGTGTCTGGCCTGGATCCCATTTCACGATAGCCAATTTCTCATTGGCCATATGTCATTTATCATTTTGCCATTTAATATGTCCCCAAACTCTATTATTAGGAGGCAGTTTCAATGATGACCGTGTACAGGGTGAGTGATTGAATCATCATGTGTGAAGATGCAGATCTTCACTAGAAAAATGTATTCACTTCCTCATTGTTTTAATTGATGGTGGTATTGATTGTTGGCTTCAACGGGCCTAGATGCTATTTTCATTACATATTTTCTACGATATTAAAAGCATACTATCATCAACAGTTGATTCATTGTGTCTATGTTGAGAATGTTGTAGGTGGTAATTGGCCACACCGCTCGTTAAGTCCTGATTCAGAACAGGTGCTTAGTGTTGTAGGTGGTAATTGGCCACACCGCTCGTTAAGTCCTGATTCAGGACAGGTGCTTAGTGTTGTAGGTAGTAATTGGCCACACCCCTCGTTAAGTCCTGATTCAGGACAGGTGCTTAGTGTTGTAGGTGGTAATTGGCCACACCCCTCGTTAAGTCCTGATTCAGGACAGGTGCTTAGTGTTGTAGGTGGTAATTGGCCACACCCCTCGTTAAGTCCTGATTCAGGACAGGTGCTTAGTGTTGTAGGTGGTAATTGGCCACACCCCTCGTTAAGTCCTGATTCAGGACAGGTGCTTAGTGTTGTAGGTGGTAATTGGCCACACCCCTCGTTAAGTCCTTATTCAGGACAGGTGCTTAGTGGCATTGGTTAGATGGCATCAGTTGAGCCTTTGAGCCTTTGAGACTTTCCATTGAGTATGTTTATATGCACACTAATAATTCAATAACAAACTGATTATGGTAATATGTCGAGTATGGCATAAACATCTTACTCTGATTATCTTAACCAGATTAAGGTCATATTCCAAGTAAGCAGCACACTCCGATTAAAACACAGATTTAAAAAAAATATTTTGAATGATTAGGTATTCCCAATCTGAGAGTTCCCAATAATCATAGTCTTGTGTGCATGTAAACGTACCCATTGTCTGGGACAGAAATGGATGGGGCTTCTGTGTAGCTAAGCTATCAAGCTAGTTTGTATCCCATTGCTTTTACACATTAAAAGCCTGGATGTATTTACATCGAATCAATCAGAGTGGTTAGTTTGTGAACAAGCCATTTCAAAGATCAACAGCTACTCTAACATCAAACGTGTAATTGTCGTTTCACCGCAAGAGCTGCACTGACCTGATCTCAAACAGAGTCAGATGGTGCTTAAAGGGAAAGGCACTATGCAACTTTTCTCCAATAGGATTCTACAAAGACATGGAAATCAATAGCCTTGAAAAAAGCTGGCTTGTTTGCTGTAATCACTTCCTCTTATCTTAAGTGGCCGATGGCAACGCCACGACTTTGCCTGGAAGTTGTTACGATGAGCTTCAGCATCCAAAGCACTTGTGGTGGCTGACAGTGACTTTCCACTCCCAGAATGGAACATGGAGAGATAAACTTCTGACTCGACGATGATGGCACTCAGGATCAAGAATGCACCCAGGGCTAACGCTTGAGTTTCCATAGTGACAGCAGCTTTTGTCAGGTCACATCGTCTTTCTACTTAGATGTGCCCCTCTGAAAATAAAGAAACCTGTCCTGTTCTTCCAGGGCCGGCCCCAGGCTGTTTATAAACTCAGTCGGGGTCTCAACTTACTGTTGAGAGTTAGAATAGAAAAATACACAAGGTGCAAGTTAGAAATTTGGTTGTGCATCCACAATATTTCTGTTGTTATCTCAGTCACTCAATAAGCCATGTCAGCTAACAATTTTTAGACTGGTAAATTAGTCTAGCCAGCTATCTAAACTAATAATCATGGCTGAATACTGACCGGTCACACAGGGCACGTGCCCAAAAGCCCTGACCTCCAGGGGGCCCCCATTGATTTTATTAGTCACTCTCACTCAGATATCATTAACATGGCATAAGTCATGGCAAAATGTGTAGAACTGCAGAAAATTAGCTTTAAAACTGAATAAATCTCACTTAGGGCCCCTAAAAGGCTAGAGCCGGTCCTGTGTTCTTCACAACTACAACACCAACAGGGGGGAATGTGATGTCTCTTTCCTAAACGTCGCATGACACCAGAGATCCATGGGTAACAGACAAGAAGAGGGCCGACAGAGACACGTTTAAGACTGCGTCCCAAAAACCTTTTATCATAGTAGTGCAGTACAAGGGAATAGGGTGCCATTCGGAATGGATCTATCACCGTCTCAGAGGAATTGGTAGCATACCAAAATCCCAGTTTTGGGAAGTGATGAGAGACCGGCCCTTAGATGACTCGTGTCTCCTTTCTGATGATCAATACCTTTGGATGACTGTGTACTGCGCAGGCAACCGGGCCAGAAAACTAAGACAAAATAGAGCTCCTAAACGTTCAAACATTTCATGAGATACAGTAGTACTATGTTACTAATAATATGATAAATACATGAGATAAATACTAAACATTTCATGAGATAAAAACTATACTACTGTACAGCGTCAATCGTCCTTTATGCCCAATCTTACACATCAAACTCCTGATCAATCTATAAGGTGAGTCTTCTGTGAGAGTAGGCCAGACATAAAGGAAAGAGACTCTTATCTGATATACTTTCAATTCCCCCCACCAAATCCATCACTTTTGATAACATCGACGGTAGCACTGTCTATTTGGGATGATTGAGTAGAGAGGGGAGGCTAATTTCCTGTGAAAAAGGGATTGCTTTTATAGACCGTATCCCAAATTTAGTCTAAATCACAAAATTACAGGGATGGTTTTCAAGGAAATGGTATGAAAATGTTGTGAGATAGTCAGCCTTGACTAACAGCTAACAAGTGATGACTATCTATCCATATGATACTGTTTGGATATCCAAATAGTTACTTCCTGATTCATAGCCTGTGTTATTATTGGCTGCCACATTAATGAGCAGAACTAAAACAGATGGCTGTTTAAAAACTCCACTGCCTACAAATTATTTTCTAAAAGTGAGTAAATTGTCGCTCTCTCACTCTCGGCTGTGACACATTGGGTACAATTCCCTCTTCCCTCCTGCGGTGGTCTTCTTAACACAATGCTGACAATCCAAAGTAATATTAATTAGTCTACAAAGTGCTTGGAAATAAGATTATAATTCTCTGCTATTTTCCACCCCAATTTGTCCCAGTTGACTATCACAGACTTGGGGCTATCTGGATTGTTCTTGAAAAACTAAGCCTATAATATTAACGCTAACTAACCCTTTTGATTTCTCTGCCATCCTCTTTTGTGGTGGTAAGTCAATTGCATTAATTAAGTGACTGTCTCTAATGTGCAATTCAGAATGGTTGTATTTGGCTAGAAGAAGGAGTAGTTAGGAAGACAAATAATACTTTACAAAAAGGGACCTATAAATCAAGCATAATGTTAGAAGGGACATTTCTTGATAACACATCTCAGAATAAAAGCTTGTTACTGAAACCGAGTATGATTACATTGTCAATACATTATTATGAAGCACTGGAGGACAGGGGCGAATTAATTCCTTGATTATATTGATTAATGAATAAACCCATCCTTCGACAACATGCACTATAGATATACAGTAGTAATAACTTTATTTATTTATTTTTATTTCACCTTTATTTAACCAGGTAGGCCAGTTAAAAACAAGTTCTCATTTACAACTGCGACCTGGCCAAGATAAAACAAAGCAGTGCGACACAAGCAACACAGAGTTAAACATGGGATAAACAAACGTAAGTCAATAACACAATAGAAAAATCTATATACAGTGTGTGCAAATGTAGTAATAACTAATATACAGTACAGGTAAAGTAACCCTACAGATAGCCCTAAAGGTATTCAACTCCTCTCCCCCTCAGCCTAGCTTAGTGCAGCCAAGGCCAGTTTACAGGAGGACCCCTGAGGGCTGTCCTGAGAGCATGCCTGTATTGGCTGAATATTTAATAGCGGTGCATCCCTAGGCAGCAGCCCCTGATGGAATCATCGGTGATGTCTCTGACAGACAGCGAGTCCCTCAGAGCTGCGGATGGGCGACACACGCTAGGGGCCTCTCTATATCTCTAGGGGCCCGGCCCCAGACGGAGCTCACAGCTATGACCAATAACCCTATCACAGCCCTGAAGCTGTGTCAACACTAACAGTATAGGTGTTTGAGTCACAAGTTCTTTAATAAACAACAACGTGTAAGTCCCGCTGTGTGTCTCGATATGTTGCTAGATGTAGAGCATGTTGATTCCCCCTTCTGTATATCATGTACAGTACCAGTCAAACCTACTCATTCAGGGGTTTTTCTTTATTTTTACATTGTAGAAAACTAGCTAAGACATCAAAACAATGAAATAACACATATGGAATCATGTAGTAACCAAAAAGTGTTAAACAAATCAATATACACTTGTGTATATTTTATATTTGAGATTCTTCAAAGCCACCCTTGCCTTGATGACAGCTTTGCACACTCTTGGCATTCTCTAAAACAGATTCATGAGGTAGTCACCTGGAACGCATTTAAATAAACAGGTGTGCCTTCATAAAAGTTAACAATGCGTTAACTTAACTTATTCCGTTTGAGCCAATCAGTTGTGTTGTGACAAGGTAGGGGTGGTATACAAAAGATAGCCCTATTTGGTAAAAGTCCATACTATGGCAAGAACAGCTCAAATAAGCAAAGATAAACAACAGTTCATCATTACTTTAAGACTTGAAGGTCAGTCAATACGGAGAATGTCAAGAACTTTGAAAGTTTCCTCAAGTGCAATCTCAAAAATCATCAAGCGCTATGATGAAACTGGCTCTCATGAGGACCACCACAGGAAAGGGAGACCCAGAGTTACCTCTGCTGCAGAGGATATGTTCATTAGAGTTAACTGCACCTCAGATTGCAGCTCAAATAAATGCTTCACAGAGTTCAAGTAACAGACACATCTCAACATCAAATGTTCAGACGAGACTGTGTGGATCAGGCCTTCATAGTTGAATTGCTGCAAAGAAACCACGACTAAAGGACACCAATAATAAGAAGAGATTTCCTTGGGCCAAGAAACACGAGCAATGGACAGTAGACCGGTGGAAATGTTGATTTGTTTAACACTTTTTTGGTTACTACATGATTCCATATCATGTACCAATAAAGAAAAACCCTTGAATGAGTAGGTGTGTCCAAACTTTTGACTGGTACTGTACACAATATATAATATCCAGAAAATAAACTTTAGGAAAGTCACAATACACACTGAAGACTGTTCAACTTCCTGTAAACCCAGAAGCCTTTTCTCTTGACGTGCTAGATTTCCCTCAGGTTTAATAACAACGGCAGTGTCTAGTATTGATGCTAGTGTTTCCTACTATGCATTGTGGTACGCACTTTCCAAACATGGAGTGCAATGAAATGGCTCCTCTCGTCCATGCAAACAGCGTCTCATGCAATATTCAATACTGTAAGTGTTGCTCGGCGAAGGGAGAAAAAACCCAGACGATTTCAATGCTATTTGCAGCATGTAGAACGGATGACTGTAAAGACTCTGTAATACAGAGACAGACAGAGGAATGGAAGAAGCGATGTCTTTTCAGAAGAGTACCTTGTGGTGTTGTGTATGTGTGACCGGCATCGACAGTAGCATGTGACCCTTTCTCTGAGGACTTCTTGTGTAACAGCGACCCAAACTCCCACACATCACCCAGACTCTCACAATAACAAGCTACAGTGATGTGTTCCCTCAGCATTTCTCAACACAATGACAAGCACATTCATCCATACAGTTCTTTCATTTGACGCCTTTTGTAAAGAACTGTTTATGTTCTAAATGCAGCCACAGAGAATCTGTTGGGAGGTGGAGTACGCCCTGAGGTGTTTTCATAAACGGGTTGTCTTTAATACTAAATTGAAAGTGACTGTATGTATAATTCAAGGACATCATCACCGTTCCTTCAGAAGAATCATGAAAATGTTAAGACGATAAAACCAAAGAGATAAACAATCATTTTCAAGATGACACCCATTCGCTTAATACCATGAAATACACTCAGGACCAATCAGTGACACCCATTCGCTTAATACCATGAAATACACTCAGGACCAATCAGTGACACCCATTCGCTTAATACCATGAAATACACTCAGGATCAATCAGTGACACCCATTCCACCTCAAAACAAAGAGAATAAAACGCTGAACACGGTTTAGAGCAGTGTAGGGTGAAGTGAATTGTGAGACACACGTCGACGCCATAACGGGGACGCTTTCAAAGAAACTGCTTTCAAAGTGCTCTAGCCGTGTTAGTCCGTCCTATAATCCTAGCCTAATGCTATTGAGCCCCGAGGCTCTCGCAATTACACGTCAGAAAACACGCCGTGCTAAATGACCTTAATCAATGTTTCCCCTCTCTCTTAACCAGCAGGCTCATCCAGCTTAGCCAAAGCCAAACTGTAAAGCCAAACTGTAAACTGTCCCATCAGTATAAGTCATTCCCTACTGATCTGAGAGAGCACACCAAACGAACAGCAATCAATAGCGTGTGTGTGTGTGTGTGTGTGTGTGTGTGTGTGTGTGTGTGTGTGTGTGTGTGTGTGTGTGTGTGTGTGTGTGTGTGTGTGTGTGTGTGTGTGTGTGTGTGTGTGTGTGTGTGTGTGTGTGTGTGTGTGTGTGTGAAAGGGGGGGTAAAGTGTGAAGGGGGGGGTAAAGCATTGGAGCCAGCTGACTCCCACTCACCTCTCTGGGAAGGATGGATGGATTATGGCTGTCTGTTGTTACAGGGACCGGCTGGCTGGCTGTCTGTTGTTACAGGGACCGGCTGGCTGGCTGTCTGTTGTTACAGGGACCGGCTGGCTGGCTGTCTGTTGTTACAGGGACCGGCTGGCTGGCTGTCTGTTGTTACAGGGACCGGCTGGCTGGCTGGCTGAGGCTCTCCTTCCCTGCCTAGCTCCTTCCCTGGTTGGCTGACTGACTATAGCGCCCTAACTAGAGTCAGGAGCCCAGCCCACCTGCCCTGGCTGGCTGTACAGCTAGCTGTGACACGACTGCACTCGGATAGTGACAGAGAGTGGAGGGACACCTACCCCATCGCTCCGCACAACCCCTCCTCCCCCCTATTCCCCTCCCTCCCGTCAGGATCTGCCCACACCCACTTAATCGCCAAGAGACGCCCCGCAGACCAATAAGAGCCAGCGCTGGACCCCGAGGGGTTAATTGCAGCAGGATGGAAAGAAAGGGGGATGAATCTAGTATCCTCAGGATGAGAGACAACAACAGAACCCCTTCCTGGAAGAAGAGTGAGCAAACTGTGTGCTGTTGGTCTGAAAAGCCTTGACTGGAAATGAGCTCATATATAATAGGTGAGGCAGGCAGGCAGGCTGTCTTTATAGATTCATCTCTAGACATTATTCACAAGGCTTGTTTCCTAACCACAGAATGAGGCTGATGGGGATTCAGACTAAATGGAAGTCATTATGAGCATTGGCTTTAGAGGGCAATGTGATTGACATTGTTTCAATACGTCATTTTTAGATTTGGCCTTGAAAACCAAGTATTTGATAAACATAATGGCTGTCACAGCCAGTAGAATCCAATTGAACAGTGTTCAACTCAATGAAATAGTTATTTTGCAGATGCTGGGAATGAGACATGCCTTGAGGAAATAGACAGCGGCACGTCACTGCTCCTCTGCCTGGCTTGGTTTGCACAAGACAGGGCTTGGTCGCTGCTGCAGTGCAGATGGCTTTTACCAGGCAGCAGTGCCAGTCAGGGGCCAACCAAAACAACACCACATGAGCTCAGTCCAACAACACAAGCTGCAGACTACAGTACAACACAGCTAGTCCAGATGACAGCAGCATGCCGTGCACAGTCCTGACCCTTTCTCTGGTGTGGATTAGACAGACGGACTATTCTGTGTTCTGCTGCCTCAAGGCTGAAGATTACAACATGGCGGAGTCACAGTATGAATAACTGGCTCTGCATCTCCAGAGAAACAAGACACCAGCTACTATATCACTTTGTCTCACTTCCCAAGAGCCAGAGAGACACTACTTTATGTTTCCCACAATGCTTGGCAGCCAGCCTGGCTCAAATGGGGTGGCTGGCACCATCTGGCACCCTCGGGGTCACCCAGCTGTCTGCCCCTGCCTTCTGTGGCACGCTTGCTGGCGCCACCACTGCCGCTGCCACTGTAAGCCCCCCCCCCCCCCCCAGGAGAATCCAGATGCAGCCCTCAGGCTCCTGCCACAAGCTCCCAGGCCCCAGCCCTCAGCTCCCAGCTCCCAGGCCCCAGCTCCCCACGCTGGGTCTGATCCCCTGTACTGGCACAGCACAACCGGGATCCTCTCCTCTCTAGGATAATGGTATTCCACCTCTCTATGTGGGGCACTAGATTAAAGAGGTGTGTCTCTATTGTCCCTAGGTGTCTTACGCTTGTGACAAATCCAATTCTCCATTCATTCATTCATTCAAATACCATAATTACTGTGGCCACCCAGGATATATGTGTGATGATTGGTTCAGTCATAATTAGGTGTAAAGTAGAGGTCAATATTTCTATATGGACTAGTCTACATGGACTAGTGGACTAGTCTACATGGACTAGTGAACTAGTCTACCATGTATGCATTTTCTTCAACTGCGCTACAGCAGTATTCATGGTGAATGAGCTAGAGGTTAGGCATTACAATATGACAGCACACAATCTATCCATGATCATCCTCAAACTTCATCTCTAGTCTTCTGCAAATTCTGGATCTTGTTTACGGAATTCATGATTGGCATCTTTGATCGAAACAACCGAGGCCCATGTAGACTCATAAAACTTTTATCGCTGTAATTATGCAATAACATGCATCATTTAATATGATTACATTTGTATAATCCACAACAGAGCCAGGCAGCAGTCAATTGAATTATTAATAATGCGACTTTCATTCATTCTTAAAAAAATACTAAATTCAATCATCCCAGGTAATATTCCTTTTAGACCCATGATTTCACATCACACAGAACTTCCCAGAAAAAGGCTGGCAACAACAAGCCTCTATTACCATTCAACCACCACAGCCCTCTGTGGTTGTCTCTGGCCTACTTCTCTGAATCACCCGGCAATATAGTATCAACAAAAAGGAATCTCTAGCTTCAGAAACTCGGGCCGCTCGCCACTGCTTAACACACAAAACACACCATCAGCTGATTATAATAGGGAATGAGTCTTACTGTCGTTGGGCTAATGATCATTTTGTTTGTTTATCCCTGTGGTGGAGAAACACAGCCATGTATGGTATCCATATTAGGACAGTCCCACATCCATGGAGGTTGTGTCTGAGTCACTTCCATGGATGTGTGACTCTTTCCTAATATGGACACCTTAACCCTGCAAGAAAATCAACCCTCGTTGCCAGACAAACTCACTGGGACGATTCTTTGTCACCGCTCTGTGTTTGGCGGCGGCCATATTAGCCATCATTCATGACTCGGCATCGATCTGAGCTGAGGCATTTAGTCACAGAGTAGCTGCCTTCCTGTCAATACCTTGCCTTTCTAAATAATGAGGCGTGACATCACTAGTCTGTGTTGATGTACTTTGTTTCAGTGGAGCTCGTTTGTCCTCAAACTTCGACCGTCTCTTGAGGTGTTGTGTCAGCCTTGACAAGTATTTGGCTCGGTGTAGGGTGAAGTTGCCACAAGACGCTGATCTTGGGTCAGTTTGGCATTTCCCCCTTCTTTTGAATAAGATTAAGATTGGAGAGGGGAATCTGATCCTAGTCACCCCAGAGCTTTTGGCTCCAGCATTTATCCATTTGGAAATAACCAATGCCTTTGTATGCAGTGTCTCTCAGCTGTAACTTCCAGGATGTAAACTTTTTTCCCAAGTTCTCGCTTGCACCGCTTTCTCAAGGGCGTCTCCCAGGCACCTGCACTGCAATCATTATAACTCTGGCAAGCGGCGACTCTCTCGTTCTCCCTTTCAGATTTTAGGCTCTGCTTCGAGCAACAACAAACATCAGTTAATTACAACTTTCCAGTCTCCATAACATTAGAAAACCGAGAAAGAGCAGCTGCTTCTGGTAATGGGGAAAATGCTACGCTACGTTATCTCACTGTACTGAACACAATTCACATGCATTGCTATTTCTGTTCCTTGTTGACTTCTACTTTGAGCACCTTTCCTCAGACGTAGATTGGATATACTAGATCTGTCATACAAAATAAACAAGGGGTCGCCCCGTCCCCCCCTCATTTTGTGTGTGTGTGTTTGTGCGTGTGTGTGTGTGTGTGTGAATCCACTACACTGTGGGGCAGAAGCAGGGAATGGAAGATAATCTACTTCGATGTAGTGTTTGGATGAATCTGATAACTAGATGCTGTCATGGTACCATGTCATAAAGCTTATGCTCTCTGTTGATGCTCTCTGTTGGTGCACTCTGTTGGTGCACTCTGTTGGTGCACTCTGTTGGTGCACTCTGTTGGTGCACTCTGTTGGTGCACTCTGTTGGTGCACTCTGTTGGTGCACTCTGTTGGTGCACTCTGTTGGTGCTCTCTGTTGGTGCACTCTGTTGGTGCACTCTGTTGGTGCACTCTGTTGGTGCACTCTGTTGGTGCACTCTGTTGTGCACTCTGTTGGTGCACTCTGTTGGTGCTCTCTGTTGGTGCACTCTGTTGGTGCACTCTGTTGGTGCACTCTGTTGGTGCACTCTGTTGGTGCACTCTGTTGGTGCACTCTGTTGGTGCACTCTGTTGATGCTACCTGTTGATGCTACCTGTTGATGCTACCTGTTGATACATCTGCCAAAAATGTCTTCACATATGACCTGATATACATTATGACATGTATAAATATATACATTAATATCACATGTTCCTCTTCCCATAACTCCGACACCCCCAGGAAACAGGACACACACACACACACACACACACACACACACACACACACACACACACACACACACACACACACACACACACACACACACACACACACACACACACACACACACACACACACACACACACACACACACACACACACACACACACAGCAGTGCAATCATTTGCGGTCAGCCATCAGGGAAGCAGACAACCGTGTCTTGCCCCTCCCAGCATGTGTCTTTACCCACAACCTCCTTCACCCTCAGGCTCTGATCCGAGGGGTACAGGGTCCAGCCAGACACAGGGGCAGGTGGATGGATGATCCCCAGGATACGAAGCCCTCTGGGCCCCCATCCCTGCTGCCAGACAGGGTTGACCGCACCACTGATCCTCTGATGTGTCTACTGGGAGAGAGGAGAGGACATATGGCCACAGAGGGGCTCCCTGTCAGGGTTTTGTCTGGTGGATGAATGGCAGAAACACCGTCGGCCCACGTGAGGGGAAAGATAGTGGGCATAACCACAAAGGATATTGTGCATAAACACAAAATAACTTAGCGTCTACCATAAGTCCAATCACCTTGGTGGGGTCGGACAAATCCTTGACCTTCTAAACTGAGCCTAATACTGGCTGTAATACATGACACTTAGCAGATGCTTTCATCCACAGTTACGCGTGCATACATGTTATATATGGGTGGGCCCAGCGGTAATCAAACCCACAATCCTGGCAAGGCAAGTGCCGTGCTCAACTAACTGAGCCACACTTACCGACAAACTATTTAAACATTCATATTTTGCACAGGTTTTCTAATAGACCCCTACATCATTCAGTAGGATACCCTATCCTGATGGGAGATGATACCACATCCTGATGAGAGATGATACCCCACCCTGATGGGAGATGATACCCCATCCTGATGAGAGATGATACCCCATCCTGATGGGAGATGATACCACATCCTGATGAGAGATGATACCCCATCCTGATGGGAGATGATACCCCATCCTGATGAGAGATGATACCCCATCCTGATGAGAGATGATACCCCATCCTGATGAGAGATGATACCCCATCCTGATGAGAGATGATACCCCATCCTGATGAGAGATGATACCCCATCCTGATGAGAGATGATACCCCATCCTGATGAGAGATGATACCCCATCTTGATGGGAGATGATACCCCATCCTGATGAGTGATGATACCCCCATCCTGATGAGTGATGATACCCCATCCTGATGGGAGATGATACCCCCATCCTGATGAGAGATGATACCCCATCCTGATGGGAGATGATACCCCATCCTGATGAGAGATGATACCCCATCCTGATGAGTGATGATACCCCATCCTGATGAGAGATGATACCCCATCCTGATGAGAGATGATACCCCATCTTGATGGGAGATGATACCTCATCCTGATGAGAGATGATACCCCCATCTCCCTCATACAGTAGGACCAGAATACATATCTGTGACAATCTGTGCCCATTCCTTACACCATTGACTCTACTAAATTATTTAGACTTTAATTAGTACGGTGAATGGGTTCATGACAGGCCCTTCCTCCCCAGGACAATATTACTCTGGTTAATGATGAATACAGTTTGCTGAATGGGGAATGCCAGAGAAACTTGGACCAATGCCAGTGCATTAGAAATGCCAGAAAAACTGAGATTCAAAGTAAAATATTGTTTCACTCTGAGCCATGGTAAACAAATAGATAATTAGTGTATGCAATGAGGAAACCGTGCTTTTTCCATTTCTAAGAGACGGCACACACACACAGCAGGACACCTGTATCTACAATGAACCTTCTTCCAACATTACTTGAAAGCACATTTTGTGACACAGCAGGTACTGTTTTGGACATTGCAGTAAAGTATTTTAGAACTGACTGCAAAAACAGAAAGACCTACAAATAACAACTTCAGGTTGTGAGCAAGGACACTTTCCTTTCAAGTGGTGCCCTTAGTGGTTGCTTTAGTGCACATGAACTGTACCAGAAGCACAACCCTTATATAATAACTGGCTTTGTCAATGACTCTGCAAAAACCATCCCCTGTACTGCTTACTTCAGCATTGCAGAGTCATGAAGTGATACCACAACCGCTTCCTCCTGTCTGGATCAGTGTGTGTCTGCTTTTTAACAAAACACACACACACACACACACACACACACACACACACACACACACACACACACACACACACACACACACACACACACACACACACACACACACACACACACACACACACACACACACACACACACACACACACACACACACACACACACACACACACACACACACACACACACAAACAAACAAATCCCCCAAAGCTTCCTTTTCAAACACAAAAGTGCAGAGCCAGCTGCCATCACCAGTCCGGCCTTCTCCTAGCTGGCTCCATGTAGGCAGCAGAGGGATAGACTTAGAGACACAGAGACGCTAAAAGCAGAGCCCTTTACTTATTCATGCCTGTGCTGAGAATCAGGAGGCTGTCGTGTCAAAACACACCCGCTTGTGCCTCGACGGCCTCGCCTGACAGTAGAGCAATGAGCACACACTCATTTATGATGTATGAGTTGGGCTATTTTTAGATGGGCTTTTAGCCAGAGCAGAAGTCACAATTGTTTCATAATGCCAGATCATGAGAGTGGATGTAGAAAAACCACAGTTTGACTAGTTATTGTGTCTACTGCAGACTGGCAACACCGTTTAAGGGGAAATGCATCACTTGCTTAGGCATCTGTTCATGAAGGTGGAATTTCAGATTGTAACAGCATCAGGACCAAATTTGTACACATTCTTCCATCGCATTTTCCATAACAAATGCTGAAGGCCTGTACATAACATGACCTTGTCAGAATCCAATATTCTCTTCAGAGAAGGCAACAAAGGCTTGGAATGATTCTCCTTCACTGTGGCTCAAGGATTGACTCAATACCTTTTTCTTTCATGTGATTCACCTTGACAGTGAATAGAGGCTATGTTTCGACGGCCGCCTCCTTTGACGCAAGTTTTGCTGCCACCTCAGAGCATTAACCACAGCTAGCTGCTAACAAAGGTCTAAAGTGGATGGACGTGGACGTGCAAGACGTCTCTATACTGGTGAAACAGGAGGATGAGTCTTGACTGGCGGTGCAAGACGTCTTGACTGGCGGTGCAAGACGTCTCAATACTGGTGAAACAGGAGGATGAATCTTGACTGGCGGTGCAAGACATCTCAATACTGGTGAAACAGGAGGACGAGTCTTGACTGGCGTTGCAAGACGTCTCAATACTGGTGAAACAGGAGGATGAGTCTTGACTGGCGGTGCAAGACGTCTCAATACTGATGAAACAGGAGGGTGAGTCTTGACTGGACGTGCAAGACGTCTCAATACTGGTGAAACAGGAGGACGAGTCTTGACTGGCGGTGCAAGACGTCTCAATACTGGTGAAACCGGAGGACGAGGTCTTGACTGGCGGTGCAAGACTTCTAATTACTGATGAAACAGGAGGAACAGTCTTGACTGGAGGTGCAAGATGTCTCAATACTGATGAAACAGGAGGAACAGTCTTGACTGGAGGTGCAAGACGTCTTGACTGGCGGTGCAAGACGTCTCAATACTGGTGAAACAGGAGGATGAGTCTTGACTGGCGGTGCAAGACGTCTCAATACTGGTGAAACAGCAGGATGAGGCCATTGACTGGCAGTGCTACTGTGCCATCTCAATAGGACTCTTCTTTATGAGGCCATTGGCATGGTCATGAGCCCTTTGTAAGGCAGTGTCATGATGTTAGCCCTTTCAGTGAACTGGCTAGCAGAGATGTGAACAACCCCCCCCCTCTCCTGTTAGGAAGGGAGGGGTGGGGCAGTTTTACGACTTACAACCACGTCGTAAATTCCTTGCAGAGACTCTTGTCTGCCTGACCATGCAATATGGGAGAGTGGGTCACAGTAGAACAAAGGAACTCTCCCGCCAAATTCTACTACATCCCAGAATTTGAGAATTGAACAATATTCTTATTCTGGAGAATGTGTTAACGGTCGGTGGAGAAGCCAGCTACGACCCGGTCCATTTTGTTTCATGTTTGTGACCTCATGAAAGACAATACAGCCACATTACCCTAACTCTGTTTATACAGGTTCCTCAGTTATGAGGCTTGCATCTAATTATTGTATAAAATGAATGAGTGAAGATTAAACTATTTGATGTAAATGATGTAATGTGATATTTAGTCTTCTAAATGAGAGAATTGTTTTCATAAGTAAACTGATGCTCACTCAGCGGCCACGGCCAAGTGAATAGACATTGGTTGGAAATGATGAACCAACCCTTTTTCTACATTTCTATAAAAGCCCCCGTGATGAAAAGTCACCTTAGTTCCAAATAACGGGAGGACTTGTCCGCCACATTGAAAAGGGCTAATTCTAATTTCAACTCTACAGACCAGGAAACGTGAGAGCTTGCTCCACACATGAAATGGTATGAAATCTGAACTATTGATCCCCTAAAAAAGTGCATACTAAACTAGCATATATCAGACTGCAGCTGAAAATATGCTCAAATCAAGTACGAGAACACTGACCGACGCGGACGAATCTCTCAGACCACGTGAACCTCTCACACGACGACCCGGAAGATTCTACAAAGGACGAGGGCGACATCGACTGAGTAGACCAGAGCCTCACATCATCAGCTCAACTATCGAAGCCAGCTCCATGTAAATACAATGCATTGCTTTTTCGATTGAGCGATCATTAGTGGCATATGTATTTATGACATCAGTATTGAACAGACTCAAGCACACATCCACTCCAACTGTTTAGGCAGCCTACTGTAAAAAAAAAAAACGAATAAAAACTCCATAGAACTAAACACAAATCCACACTCTTTCTGCACCAGATGGTCTCTTCCTTCAAATGTTACTTACCATTCCCAATCAGTATTAATTTAGATGGATTTAGCTAGGTAGCCTCCGTGTTGCGAATACCGCTTCCTTGAGAGCTGCCAGGGGACTCGTTGGTTAGCAGACATAACCATGAAAGGTAATGAGCCCCAACGGAGCTCTTTATGCAAAACAAAACATTTTTTTACAGTACCTCATCCAAATCTCTCGCTCTCTCCATCTCTCTGTCTCTGGCTGAGGATGGGCCTGTTTACCTTCTCAATTAGGCCTTGTAATTTGTCAGGGAGCTGTGACCAATGGGAAGGAAGACTAGTCCCAAGATGGAAGCTCATTTTGGGTGGAATAGCGCCAGTTTGTTTTCCTGGACCCAGATTAAGACTATTCCTGGACTTAAAAGCAATTTCAAAGGGGATTCCCTATAGAGTATTTCTATGTATCTATCCGGTACTAGGCTTTATCTGGGTCCAGGAAAACAGTCCATCAAGTTTAACAACCAAGCCCAAAAGTTTCAATTAAGAAATTAAATTGGTTTAACATGTTAAATTGCTTACTATTAACTACCGGTGTATGGAACAATATTCGATTTGGTTGGTTGAAAGCTGAATTTCAGGATGGAGTTTTTCACACAGTAAACTGCTAACAACTGGACCTTTGTCTGTGGAAACGCAGTGAAGAGGCAAGTGGGAACTCCAGGTCAAAGGACACCAGGCATCAAAGCAAGTCTTTATTGCTTCTAACAAGCCTGTAGTCAAGCATCTCCGTAAAGATGCTCCTGTTGTGTAGAGAGCACAGTTTCTCTACGTGAGAAGAGGTGCTGCAGCATGTAGCACCAGTTTGGATGCCGAGAGGACAGGAGAGAAAGTTAGGGCAAAGTTAGGCAGGGGCTTTAGGAAATATGGACTTCCGCATGTTCCAAAAGTTTTGGGATGAGAATGATTTGAGTGTATCCGTCACGGTGGGAGAGAGAGAGAGAGAGAGAGAGAGAGAGAGAGAGAGGAGAGAGAGAGAGAGAGAGAGAGAGAGAGAGAGAGAGAGAGAGAGAGAGAGAGGAGAGAGAGAGAGAGAGTGAGAGAGAGAGAGAGAGAGAGAGAGAGAGAGAGAGAGAGAGAGAGAGGGAGAGAGAGAGAGAGAGAGAGAGAGAGAGAGAGAGAGAGAGAGAGAGAGAGAGAGAGAGAGAGAGAGAGAGAGAGAGAGAGAGAGAGAGAGAGAGAGAGAGAGAGAGAGAGAGGAGAGAGAGAGAGAGAGAGAGAGAGAGAGAGGAGAGAGAGAGAGAGTGAGAGAGAGAGAGATGAGAGAGAGAGAGAGAGAGGAGGAGAGAGAGAGAGAGAGAGAGAGAGAGAGAGAGAGGAGGAGAGAGGAGAGAGAGAGAGAGACTCTAAAGCCTAGCTCAGTTGAGCGAGAGGCTCCCAAATGAATTTCCTTCCCAGAGCCCGTCAGATGTCAGTGGGACTGAGAAATGTCAGGCGCTACAATCACACTGACACACACTGGATGCATCTCAAATGGCACCCTATTCCCTATATAGTGCAGTATTTTTGACCAGAGCCCTATGAGCCCTGGTCAATAGTAGTATATTATATAGGGAATAGGGTGGCATTTAGGATGCAGATCCTGAGGCAGACAGGAAGGAAGCATTAGAGCAGGGGGATTTAGCCTCCCTCCTCCGGGCAAAAAGCAGCCTTCCGTAATTCACTCCTGAAAGATCCTTATCTAGGCTGCTATACCTGGCCTCCTTCCCACGTCTATAGGATCAGAGACTACATATCCCATTATCCCTGAGGTGCCAGACTATGCAACTACGTCCTCCAGTAAAAGTCACGCTGTCATCTTAAAGTTTGGTATGGATTAGTTAGGGGTAGTGAATAGAGCGTAGTACATGCAGGAGGAGGCGATCCTGGGTTCAGATAGTATTTGAAATAGTTCAAAAACTTTGAGCGTTTGCTCTTGCCTGCCAGAAGCAGGTTTATTATGTCAGGGCTCAATCAAGCTTAGATAAAATATTACAAATGATTTCAAATAGTATATAAACCCATGTCTGGAGGCGATATGAGTGAAAGTGGAGTCTGGGGGAAGACGGCACGGTGAACGGCACGGTGGACGGCACGGTGGACAGCACGGTGGACGGCACGGTGGACAGCACGGTGGACGGCACGGTGGACGAAACAGTGGACGGCACGGTGGACGGCACAGTGGACGGCACAGTGGACAACACGGTGGACGACACGGTGGACGACACGGTGGACGACCCGGCGGACGGCACGGCGGACGGCACGGCGGACGACACGGCGGACGGCACAGTGGACGGCACAGTGGACGACACGGTGGACGGCACGGTGGACGGCACGGTGGACGGCACGGTGGACGGCACGGTGGACGGCACGGTGGACGGCACGGTGGACGGCACGGTGGACGGCACGGTGGACGGCACAGTGGACGGCACAGTGGACGGCACAGTGGACAGTGTGGTCTGGACTGATGCGTTTGATTAGCTTAGATCTATCAGTCAGTTCACCTCCAGATCAAAGCTGACAGGCTGACAGCGAGATGAGAGTTAACGTGACGAGCGTAGAGCTTATACTGTATTCAGACCCGCCGCTTTGACGGTTGGAAAGTCCCCGATATGATCTGACTCTCTCCTCTGACTGCTACACCTCCAACCCTCCAGGATACAAAACAACCGCTTGATGATCAAGTCTAGGAGCACAAAGGAAGACACATCAAGCAAAATATGTTTCTTCCTCTTTGATAAATCAACGTTTACTCTGCTCAGACCCTTTCTCTTATTCTGTCCTCCTGTTCGCCTCAGTCAAATGATGACAGTTACCATTATAGTCGGAACCACAAATGCATAACATATAATAATAATAATTATAATAATAATAATAATAATAATAATAATAATAATTGAACAGATAGGAAATTAAACATACTATCAAACCAAAGATTTGATTAGAAGCTTGAAAAAGTGCTGCCTCCAGACCAGTGGATTCTGACAGTCTGATAATTGAATGAATCTGGGCGTCCACAGAGTAACCAGCAGAGTACTGCCTCCAGACCAGTGGATTCTGACAGTCTGATAATTGAATGAATCTGGGCGTCCACAGAGTAACCAGCAGAGTACTGCCTCCAGACCAGTGGATTCTGACAGTCCTGATAATTGAATGAATCTGGGCGTCCACAGAGTAACCAGCAGAGTACTGCCTCCAGACCAGTGGATTCTGACAGTCTGATAATTGAATGAATCTGGGCGTCCACAGAGTAACCAGCAGAGTACTGACTCCAGACCAGTGGATTCTGATAGTCTGATAATTGAATGAATCTGGGCGTCCACAGAGTAACCAGCAGAGTACTGACTCCAGACCAGTGGATTCTGACAGTCTGATAATTGAATGAATCTGGGCATCCACAGAGTAACCAGCAGAGTACTGCATCCAATTTACACACCTTTCTCAAACTTCCCAGAACACATTCATTTAAGTCTTCTCAGAATTCCTATATCCACGCGGCGACATCACCTCATCACTTCTCTCCCCGCTGCTATGATTGCATGTCATCAAATCACAGCTTGACAGAATGAAATCAATGACATTTCTCTTGCGCCTGGTTTGCGACGGCAGCTTTCTGTCTGGGAGACGGGAGAGCGTGTCATTTCTGGCGAAGGGCATTCTCGTCTTACATTTACATCTGGGTCATTTAGCAGACGCTCTTATCCAGAGCGACTTACATTCAGTGCATTCAACAACCACATATCACAGTCACTGCTAGTAAAACCTCCCTTTAAAACCAGCAGCTATCAGTAAATTCAGTGCTAATATGAAAAGATATCAGAGCGAAACTGTGGGATTTGATCTGCAACGCACCATGTGGATGCAGCAGGCTTTTGCTTCAGCCCAGGCAGTAACACAAACTGATTCAACTAATCCTATTCTTCAATCAAGAAACCAGTTCCCCCCATTGGTTTCAATACAGTCTATAGGGTTGGAGAACTAGCTGTGGTCCAGAAACACAAGTAACGCTCCATGTGAAAGTTTCCCAGAGGTACAGATCCAGGATCAGCTTCCCCTCCCCAATCCTAGCCTTACTTAATCGTTAGTGGAGAAAATGCAATAATGATCCACGATCATCCGCTAGGGGAAATTGCACCCTCCTCCACCAGTAACCCAAAATAGTTGTGATGAAGCCACGCCCTTACCTGTCTGCGTCCCCGTGCACCTCCTTGACCACCCTCTGGGTGACCTCTAGCGACGTGTTCAGGTCAGGGGGCGCGACGCGACGTTCCGCGAGTATAGGTGAAGACCACCGTCTGTAAGGTACCTATAAAGAAGAAACTAAATCACTAAGCCTAGGGTTGTGTTAGCGACTGTGTGTATCGGGAGTGTGAGTGTGTGTGTGTATTGGGAGTGTGTGTGTGTTGTATTGGAAGTGTGTGTGTGTGTGTAGTGCGCATGCCCACGTGTGTGCGCACACATTTACAGGGTTGTAATCAGAGACGGCTGATAGCACATGGAAAGCACATTAGGTTTAGGCTAATTAGGATCATAATTCAGCTAATCACTTTTTCATCCCTAGGTGCTATACGTTTTGCTCCTACAGTAACTTAATCATAGTTAATGTGGATGGTTCGTTCGGGTGGTGTTCAATAAATCAATTTCATACATTGAACAAATAGGATGGGGAGAACTAATGCAGGGTTAAGTTCCACATGGCACCCTAGTCCCTTTATAGTGCACTACTTTATTCCAGAGCCCTATGAGGCCTGGTCATATGTAGTGCACTATATAGGGAATAAGGTGCCATCTGGGACTCATGTGGGTGTTTGGGGAAGAGCACTTATCAGTGTTCACCGAGGCAGGTTAACGACTAACACAGTGATGTAACAATAGATCTGGGGCTACTCTTTCTCACTGAGCGATGTGTCAGCCCGCTATTGAGAGTTGGTATGGAATGTACATGTATGGTGAATTCCTCCCGTCGCAGCTCAATAGCTGTGTGAATACCACAACTTCATCGCCCCTCATATGTTCTCCTGTCTCACCACTCCATTTGGAAGAATCGCTGAAGCCCTTGGCAATAACTGTGATTTTTGTTTTCAATAACAGGATTGACCCTGAATGTGTTGTGTGCCTGGGGGTGTTGGGGAGAAGCAGAAGACACATTTACGTTCTAACCAACCGGACAATATAGAATCTATTCTATTCTGTCTATGGCGTAGTCGCTTACCCACTGGTGATGTCATCTGTCCTGACGTTCTTCCCCAGGATGTCTCCGTCGCTCATGTACCCTGCCACGTCCATCTCCAGCATCCCCTCCGGCCCTCCTCCCTTCTCCCCCTGCTCGACCCCTCTCGCCCCTGCCGTTGCCGCTCGCCTCAGGGGGGCGCTGTACACAAACCGGGAGGAGTCCGAGTGACCGTACCGCCCAGTGGCGCCACCTGTGCTGGCACCCAGTCCGAGGTGGTGGGACTGTGGTGTAGGTACTGGGCATAGAAGGGGCGTCGCCAGCTTGTAGGCGGGGGGCTTGGGGTCTGATTGGCCGAGGGGGGCGCCAGGAGGTCATGGGGGCGGAGCGACTGGTGATGCTCCGCCCGTTGACCTCTGTGGTCACTGTGCTGTCGAAGGTCGTCTCCAAGGTGCTGAAGAGGGAGAGAGATTGGAGAGAGCAGAAAAGAGTTAGAGAGAGAGATAGAGAGGATAGAGAGAGAGAGGAAAAGAGGAGAGAGGAAAAGAGAGAGAGATAGAGAGATAGAGAGAGAGAGGAAAAGAGAGAGAGGAAAAGAGAGAGAGAGGGGGATTGAGAGAAAGAGAGCGTGGATTAGGAAATTTCGGGACAGATCAGCTCAGCCCCCTGGCACAGCCACAGAGAGAGGAGGGATTGAGCAGAGAGATCAATACTTTCAGCTCTGCTGTACGCTTTACTACTATTCCCAATCTTCCACCAGGGTGAGCTCTGGGGTGAAGTGCAAAACTTGATCCAAGATTAGATCAGCATCTGATGGGTCAACTTCACCCCCAAGGTGACAGGAGTTTAGTTTGGAGAGACCCTGTTGAATGACCATACGGTGAACCCACAGCCAGCTCAACACACAGACCAAAATGTCCGTAAAAGATGTTGCTATTAGCATGTGCACCGTTGTATGAAGGACACGTTTGCTCAGGCAGAAAGACTGCTAGTGTTGTTGCAACGAAGCAGTTTCCCTAAAATGGATGCCACTCGTTACCTCCACACACATCACCTACCTGTAAGGTGTGTGTTTGTGTGTGTATATGTGTGTGTCTAGCCTGCTATCTCGTAGCCTGACCTTCCTAAAGTTCTATTTCTTTCAGTGTTTTAAAGGGATAGTTCACTCAAAAACGATGCAAAACACAATCGCAGTTTTTGCTCTGTACTGAAAGTGCTCTATTGCACACACACACACACACACACACACACACACACACACACACACACACACACACACACACACACACACACACACACACACACACACACACACACACACACACACACACACACACACACACACACACACACACACACAGCTTGAGCTCTCTCTGGTGGAAAGATAACTACATTACAGACATGTCTGGAGGTCATCTCCATCATTGGTGTATAATCCACAAATATCAATGTCCTAAAATCTACATGTTCCAATACATTCCATCCCATTCACACTATGGCTGTTTATATCTCATGATTTATAAAACAGGATATAAAACTTGATTTTAAAGAGATTCAAACTGTATCTAACAAGAGCCAAAGTAAAGATGCTGAGAGGAGGCATAACAACAAGATGGATTGTGATGATCATTA
>NW_026600930.1:0-97813 GCF_029448725.1 Salvelinus fontinalis
TACCCTTTCTACCCCTCCCACCCTTTCTACCCACCCTACCCTTTCTACCCCTCCCACCCTTTCTACCCGCCCCACCCTTTCTACCCGCCCCACCCTTTCTACCCGCCCCACCCTTTCTACCCTCCCTACTCTTTCTACCCGCCCCACCCTTTCAACCAGCCCCACCCTTTCTACCCGCCCCGCCGTTTCTACCCTCCCCACCCTTTCAACCAGCCCTACCCTTTCTACCCTTCCTACCCTTTCTACCCGCCCCACCCTTTCAACCATCCCCACCCTTTCAACCAGCCCCACCCTTTCAACCAGCCCCACCCTTTCTACCCGCCCCACCCTTTCAACCAGCCCAACATTTTCAACCAGCCCCACCCTTTCTACCCTCCCCACCCTTTCTACCCTCCCCACCCTTTCAACCAGCCCCACCCTTTCAACCAGCCCCACCCTTTCTACCCGCCCCACCCTTTCTACCCTCCCTACCCTTTCTAGCCGCCCCACCCTTTCAACCAGCCCCACCCTTTCTACCCTCCCCACCCTTTCTACCCTCCCTACCCTTTCAACCAGCCCCACCCTTTCAACCAGCCCCACCCTTTCAACCAGCCCCACCCTTTCAACCAGCCCCACCCTTTCTACCCGCCCCACCCTTTCTACCCGCCCCACCCTTTCAACCAGCCCAACCCTTTCAACCAGCCCCACCCTTTCTACCCACCCCACCCTTTCTACCCACCCCACCCTTTCTACCCGCCCCACCCTTTCAACCAGCCCCACCCTTTCTACCCGCCCTGAGCCCCCTCCTAAGAGGAATAAGAGACACGCTGGGAATCACTTCACCTCAGGAGAGGAAAACTCCAGCGAAGAAGAGACCATGGGAACCCTCTACGGCTTGTTTCAGCTGAGCGATCGTGTGATTTGTTCCTCGGGCTCCACTCCATCGCTGAACCTTTGCCAGATGAACTGCAGTGGTGAGTTCAATGTATTTGACCGATCAGAAAAAACCTATGTATTAACATGCTAAAGATGCACAACAGGATTATTGATAGAGGAGGTGGATGTTAGATTAAAATGGCTTGTATGAAAGTGTCAGTTATGCATCTCTAAAATGGCTTGTGTGTCAGTTATGCATCTCTAAAATGGCTTGTATGACAGTGTCAGTTAAGCATCTCTAAAATGGCTTGTGTGTCAGTTATGCATCTCTAAAATGGCTTGTATGAAAGTGTCAGTTAAGCATCTCTAAAATGGCTTGTATGAAAGTGTCAGTTAAGCATCTCTAAAATGGCTTGTATGAAAGTGTCAGTTAAGCATCTCTAAAATGGCTTGTATGACAGTGTCAGTTAAGCATCTCTAAAATGGCTTGTATGAAAGTGTCAGTTAAGCATCTCTAAAATGGCTTGTATGAAAGTGTCAGTTATGCATCTCTAAAATGGCTTGTGTGTCAGTTATGCATCTCTAAAATGGCTTGTATGAAAGTGTCAGTTAAGCATCTCTAAAATGGCTTGTATGAAAGTGTCAGTTATGCATCTCTAAAATGGCTTGTGTGTCAGTTAAGCATCTCTAAAATGGCTTGTATGACAGTGTCAGTTAAGCATCTCTAAAATGGCTTGTATGAAAGTGTCAGTTAAGCATCTCTAAAATGGCTTGTATGAAAGTGTCAGTTAAGCATCTCTAAAATGGCTTGTATGACAGTGTCAGTTAAGCATCTCTAAAATGGCTTGTGTGAAAGTGTCCGTTAAGCATCTCTAAAATGGCTTGTATGACAGTGTCAGTTAAGCATCTCTAAAATGGCTTGTATGAAAGTGTCAGTTAAGCATCTCTAAAATGGCTTGTATGACAGTGTCAGTTAACCATCTCTAAAATGGCTTGTATGACAGTGTCAGTTAAGCATCTCTAAAATGGCTTGTATGAAAGTGTCCGTTAAGCATCTCTAAAATGGCTTGTATGACAGTGTCAGTTAAGCATCTCTAAAATGGCTTGTATGAAAGTGTCAGTTAAGCATCTCTAAAATGGCTTGTATGACAGTGTCAGTTAAGCATCTCTAAAATGGCTTGTGTGAAAGTGTCCGTTAAGCATCTCTAAAATGGCTTGTATGACAGTGTCAGTTAAGCATCTCTAAAATGGCTTGTATGAAAGTGTCAGTTAAGCATCTCTAAAATGGCTTGTATGACAGTGTCAGTTAACCATCTCTAAAATGGCTTGTATGACAGTGTCAGTTAAGCATCTCTAAAATGGCTTGTGTGAAAGTGTCCGTTAAGCATCTCTAAAATGGCTTGTATGACAGTGTCAGTTAAGCATCTCTAAAATGGCTTGTATGAAAGTGTCAGTTAAGCATCTCTAAAATGGCTTGTATGACAGTGTCAGTTAACCATCTCTAAAATGGCTTGTATGATAGTGTCAGTTAAGCATCTCTAAAATGGCTTGTGTGTCAGTTATGCATCTCTAAAATGGCTTGTATGAAAGTGTCAGTTAAGCATCTCTAAAATGGCTTGTATGACAGTGTCAGTTAAGCATCTCTAAAATGGCTTGTATGAAAGTGTCAGTTAAGCATCTCTAAAATGGCTTGTGTGTCAGTTATGCATCTCTAAAATGGCTTGTATGAAAGTGTCAGTTAAGCATCTCTAAAATGGCTTGTATGAAAGTGTCAGTTAAGCATCTCTAAAATTGCTTGTGTGACAGTGTCAGTTAAGCATCTCTAAAATGGCTTGTATGAAAGTGTCAGTTAAGCATCTCTAAAATGGCTTGTATGAAAGTGTCAGTTAAGCATCTCTAAAATTGCTTGTGTGACAGTGTCAGTTAAGCATCTCTAAAATGGCTTGTATGAAAGTGTCAGTTAAGCATCTCTAAAATGGCTTGTATGAAAGTGTCCGTTATGCATCTCTAAAATGGCTTGTATGAAAGTGTCAGTTAAGCATCTCTAAAATGGCTTGTATGAAAGTGTCAGTTAAGCATCTCTAAAATGGCTTGTATGACAGTGTCAGTTAAGCATCTCTGTTGGGCTTTTTGTTTCTCTCAAGCTTTGATTGACGACAACATAAGTGATGACTTAAACTGTGTGGAGACTATCAGACAGACAATGTAAGTGTTTGGTTTTGAGGTGGATGTATTCTCTCCAGTTTCTTATTGTGTTAATATACTGTGTTTCAGCACAGAAATTCTTATTAACTTTCAGATTTGTATATATTTTTTCTCCATTCAAACAGGGAAAGTGATCACGTTCAAACAATGGCTCTAAAGAGAATGTAAGTATGCAAATTAAAAATGTGTATTTTACATTTTGTAAATACATTTTATTTCCATCTTTATCAACGTGAGTTTATTGGTTCGCATTCAATCTTTTTAAATGTGTGAAACATTCTATGAGAATGTCACTTAAGGATGTTCTTTAAGTGAATTTAGAATATCCTTTAAGTGAATTTAGAATGTCCTTTAGTGAATTTAGAATGTCCTTTAGTGAATTTAGAATGTCCTTTAAGTGAATTTAGAATGTCCTTTAGTGAATTTAGAATGTCCGTTAGTGAATTTAGAATGTCCTTTAGTGAATTTAGAATGTCCTTTAGTGAATTTAGAATGTCCTTTAGTGAATTTAGAATGTCCTTTAGTGAATTTAGAATGTCCTTTAGTGAATTTAGAATGTCCTTTAGTGAATTTAGAATGTCCTTTAGTGAATTTAGGATGTCCTTTAGTGAATTTAGGATGTCCTTTAGTGAATTTTTGCCAGCACCTCTAGGGCTGTACCTGAATATAAACATTTTAATTATCTTGTAGGATCAAGCTGCTCTTCCAGAAGGAATGTGTCGCCACGGTGGCCTCCAGCTACTTCTCCAAGTGTTGAAGTGTTGAAGTGTTGCGATGTTAGACCACAATCCCCCAATTGCAAAAAGATCTGAATTGGGCTGCCTGTGTTAATACAGCCACATTGTGTAACAATTAGTTCTCATCAGCTTCATGTTCACAAAGTACACCGGAATAGAATGTAGCATGTACAAAGAATAAAAATGAACATTACATTCATTTGCTTTGTTTCATTATCTGTTGTTGAATTACAAATAGCAGTTAAAGCAAGGAATACCTTGGATTAAACACTGGGATAAACACACATGCACCCTTCAAACAGCACATGCACCCTTCAAACAGCACATGCACCCTTCAAACAGCACATGCACCCTTCAAACATTTTACATTTACATTTTAGTCATTTAGCAGACACTCTTATCTAGAGCAACTTACAGTAGAGTGCATACATTTTATTACATTTTACATACTGAGACAAGGATATCCCTACCGGCCAAACCCTCCCTAACCCGGACGATGCTATGCCAATTGTGCGTCGCCCCACGGACCTCCCGGTTGCGGCCGGCTGCGACAGAGCCTGGGCGCGAACCCAGCCCGGCCTGGGCGCGAACCCAGAGACTCTGGTGGCGCAGCTAGCACTGCGATGCAGTGCCCTAGACCACTGCGCCACCGGGAGACAAACAGCACATGCATGTGCCAAACAGCACATGCACCCTTCAAACAGCACATGGCACCCTTCAAACAGCACATGCACCCTTCAAACAGCACATGCACCCTTCAAACAGCACATGCACCCTTCAAACAGCACATGCACCCTTCAGACAGCACATGCACCCTTCAAATAGCACATGCACCCTTCAAACAGCACATGGCACCCTTCAAACAGCACATGGCACCCTTCAAACAGCACATGGCACCCTTCAAACAGCACATGCACCCTTCAGATAGCACATGCACCCTTCAAACAGCACATGGCACCCTTCAAACAGCACATGGCATCCTTCAAACAGCACATGCACCCTTCAAACAGCACATGGCCATGCCTTGAACGAATACAGCTTTTGTCAAATTTAAGTCAAAAGGTTATTTTTTATATATTTTTTTGCATTTTAGCTATCCCAAACCCTTTTCCTGAGCTTAAAGTCTTTTTTTTAACCTGACAGGTTAATTATCCTAACCTGCTACATAAGTTCTCCTAACCTGCTACGAAATGTCAAATCTGATAAAAGCTATATCCTTTTTTTTTTTGTCAAAATCTCAGCACATGGCACACAGGACCCCAGTCAAGGCCGTCTTCCCACCTGGGTGTTTGGTTTGCTCTTTTATGGGGTAACAGCATAGAGATGGAAAGAGGTCATATCTGGAAATAACCTGTTTTTGCATGGACATTACCATTGAGGGCTTCCACCATTTTGAAGTGGTCAACTGGGTGGGACTTCCAACTTAATTGGCTGATCCCTCCTGGTGGACCCTGTTGGAGTCATCATGTCCAACCTGGTCATCAGGAGGGATCAGCCAATCATGAAGATGAAAATGGACTACTTCAAAATGGAGATGGCCTCAATGGCGCTGCCCATGCGCTCACAGAGGCCATAATGGGATGGATATAAGGTTACGACATCTTTCCATCTCTATGGGTAACAGACAGACTGATGACTGGTACTTAGTGATGTTCCTCTAAAAGGTCCTACCTGTCCAATAGGGAAGCCTCATAAGAACATAGGCCAAATGATTGGTTGAACTAACACGTAAGGAGGTGCTGCGGGCAGAGCAAAATGTTATTGGAGACCGAGACGGAAGAGGAAGCCAGACATCCCACTCCCTCATTTTTTTTCTGTTTCAATGGAAGTCAGTGAACTAAGCAGACCAGACCCAGCTGCTATCACATTGGTGTCTTTGGGAGAGTCCCCACCCCCGATTAAGCAGAACGGAACTGACCATTTTTTTCAACGGTAATTATCTTGATTTATCCACCATCTTTCTTAGAAATATATGAACCATTGGTCTTCTGTACTGCACATAGAGAATTATATAAAACCCATTTGTGCATGGATATTGCCATTGAAGGCTTCCACCATTTTGAAGTAGTAAACTGGTGGGACTTCCTATGGGTTAAGGAAGGATCACATGATTCCATCCAGGTCATCAACATCAGCTAATGAATTATACTTGTGAGCAAACATTCCATAACTGCAGGTGGTAGTAAATCACCAACCTTGTCTTTACACCTGTTCCAACAACACCCTCCAGGGGGTAGTAAATCACCAACCTTGTCTTTACACCTGTTCCAACAACACCCTCCAGGGGGCAGTAAATCACCAACCTTGTCTTTATACCTGTTCCAACAACACCCTCCAGGGGGCAGTAAATCACCAACCTTGTCTTTACACCTGTTCCAACAACATCCTCCAGGGGGCAGTAAATCACCAACCTTGTCTTTACGCCTGTTCCAACAACACCCTCCAGAGGGCAATGTGCATCCTTTCAGTTTGTTTACCAACTCATAGAAGTAGTAGAAGAAGAAAATGGACAGATACACAGAGGAGTCCTCTAATCTCTATGGCAGGAGTTCTTACACTTTTTCAGCCTGGGACCCAAATCAGAAATTCTGTGTTTTCCCTGGGACCCAAGTTTATGAAAACATCAGTATATTTGTTTTCCCTTATACCTAAAACAAATACTATATAGACAAATAACGATATAAATATCTATTCATGTTTATTTCCCCCCATTTAAAAACGCTCTTACGTATCTGTCTAGGTTGGAACTGTTGCTGTTAAAATACAATAATGTTCATTCTGAACTGGAATTAACTGATTAAAGCAAGATGCTTTGTGAGGCATTACACACCAGAACACACACACACACACACACACACACACACACACACACACACACACACACACACACACACACACACACACACACACACACACACACACACACTCCTAATGAGAGGTGAGTGACTTGTTGAAGTTTTTTCTACTTGTTTTTCAAGTACACCAGAGTTGAGAACCCTGACCCTGATATGTAGTGCCAAACTGGACCAGAACATCTACTGCTTCCTCAGTCGGGCAGGAGAACGCTTCCTGCTGTAGAGGAGCTACCCAGAACTCTGTGAGTGTGTTATCAGTCAGGCAGGAGACCGCTTCCTGCTGTAGAGGAGCTACCCAGAACTCTGTGAGTGTGTTATCAGTCAGGCAGGAGACCGCTTCCTGCTGTAGAGGAGCTACCCAGAACTCTGTGAGTGTGTTATCAGTCGGGCAGGAGACCGCTTCCTGCTCTAGAGGAGCTACCCAGAACTGTGTGAGTGTGTTATCAGTCAGGCAGGAGACCGCTTCCTGCTGTAGAGGAGCTACCCAGAACTCTGTGAGTGTGTTATCAGTCAGGCAGGAGACCGCTTCCTGCTGTAGAGGAGCTACCTAGAACTCTGTGAGTGTGTTATCAGTCAGGCATGAGACCTCTTCCTGCTGTAGGGCAGCAACCCAGAACTATGTGTTTGCCTCAAAAAGCATCTTGCTTCAATCAGTTTATTCCAGTTCAGAACAAAACATATTACTTGTATTTTAACAGCAACAGTTTTCACCTAGACTTGTTTTCAACAATAATTTATACAGTAAGATGCACAGTAGGTCTGATCATGTTTCATCTTCAAATGTATTGTTTACTGGCCTCGTATTTTTCCGAGTTCCCAGTTGTTTTGAACGCGGCAAATGACTGACAGCGCTCAATCTGCTGCTGAACGACAGTACTGCAGCCGGTGGGTCGCAGAGTGAAGGAAACTGCCGAAACTCGCGCAGCTGCCAAACTGAGCAGAGAGTTCAGTTCCACTTGACCAAATCAATTCCAGTAATTAATAAAAAATTATGAATTTACTGTCACACATCGCGACCCATGCTTTAAAGAAAGGCTGCTCTATGGTATCACGTTAAGTGGCACTTTTTCCACCGAGATGTTTTGGGGACATCAGATGGTTTAGGACGCCATCTAGTGGCTGCTTTTTAGAAGTGCATGAGCCAAACGAGGCCACGTCACAGACATTCAATGACCAACAGCATTGGGAAAGCTTGGCCCAGACAGACAAGGCAGGTCATAAAAACTTTGCTGTGGTACACAAAAAAACAAGCCTTAATTATTGTGAGGTAAAGTGCGCAGTCATGCTGTGAGAATGGGTAAAGTTATTGGGGAGCCTTTGCATGCGGAGTGTACAGGAGGAGGCTACTGAGTAAGTTATGGTCTGGGGATGTTAGCTAGCTAAGCTAACCTTAGTTGGCTAGCAATTCGTTTTTCTAGCTCATCATGTTAGCTAGCCAACAGTTTAATAAGCCTTAGGTTAAAAAACTAGCCAGCTAAAGATGTTGACCAGTTTGTATCAACTGGTTTTAATGCAGCTCTGAGAGCAGACTATATACTGTCATTTTGGGGTTGCTGTTCAAGCTAGCAAACATCTTTAGCTTTTTTGTAGTACTTTATTACAAATTCTCGTTCAATGAGAAATTGTATTAGTATAAAATAGTAAAATGTACCAGTTTTTTTTTTGCATACAATAAAATATACCTCAGTAGTTGTACTATTTATTACTGTCACACCGTGATCTGTTTCACCTGTCTTTGGTGACACCTGGAGGGAAGGAGACAAGCACAATCTGCACCATTATCCCCTGTGTATTTATACCTGTGTTCTCTGGTTGTCCGTGGCCAGTTCGTCTTGTCAGGTCTTACCAGCGTGCTTTCCCGTCTTCCTGTTTCTCAAGTTCTGTTTGCTAGTTTTTCCTAGTTCTGACCATTCTGCTTGCCGTCCTGTACCTGCCTGCCTCTGACCTGATCACGAACCTCTGCCTGTCCTCCCCGACCTGTCCTTTACCTGCCCCCGTGTTTATAATAAATGATCTGAGAACTGTGCTATCCGCCTACTGTGTCTGCATCTGGGTCATCCTGAGTCTTGATACATAGTCTTTTTTTACCATACTAATCACCATGCTGGTCACCAGTGTCCAAAACACATGTTGGTATGCTGGTCACCAGTGTTCAAAACACATGTTGGTATGCTGGTCACCAGTGTTCAAAACACATGTTGGTATGCTGGTCACCATTGGCCAAAGTGAAGGCTGGTAACCAGCAAAAACACAGTGGAGTCTGGTGACCAGTGTCCAAAACAGCTGGTCACCATGTGGTCCAAAACACAATAAACGCAGTGAGTACTGGTGACTAGCCTAAAACACAGTGAGTGCTGGTGACTAGCCTAAAACACAGTGAGTACTGGTGACTAGCCTAAAACACAGTGAGTACTGGTGACTAGCCTAAAACACAGTGAGTGCTGGTGACTAGCCTAAAACACAGTGAGTGCTGTTGACTAGCCTAAAACACAGTGAGTGCTGGTGACTAGCCTAAAACACAGTGAGTGCTGGTGACTAGCCTAAAACACAGTGAGTGCTGGTGACTAGCCTAAAACACAGTGAGTGCTGGTGACTAGCCTAAAACACAGTGAGTACTGGTGACTAGCCTAAAACACAGTGAGTACTGGTGACTAGCCTAAAACACAGTGAGTACTGGTGACTAGCCTAAAACCCAGTGAGTGCTGGTGACTAGCCTAAAACACAGTGAGTGCTGGTGACTAGCCTAAAACACAGTGAGTGCTGGTGACTAGCCTAAAACACAGTGAGTGCTGGTGACTAGCCTAAAACACAGTGAGTGCTGGTGACTAGCCTAAAACACAGTGAGTACTGGTGACTAGCCTAAAACACAGTGAGTACTGGTGACTAGCCTAAAACACAGTGAGTACTGGTGACTAGCCTAAAACACAGTGAGTGCTGGTGACCAGTGCCTAAAACACAGTGAGTGCTGATTACCAGTGCCTAAAACACAGTGAGTGCTGGTGACCAGTGCCTAAAACACTGAGTGCTGGTGACCAGCCTAAAACACTGAGTGCTGGTGACCAGCCTAAAACACAGAGTTACAGCAGAGTTACCATCCCAGTAATGCCACTGTGTTGAATTCAGTGAAGGAGTGAATGTTTCTGTGGTGGCTGTTTGATTTCTTCAACTGCACTGTACTAAAGGGTGACATATTGTACGAGTCCAGATGCACAAGAACAATCACATCACATAGCAGCACCAAAACAGCTCACCATCAGTTATAATGACTTTCCAAATGGAGGTCTGAGCAGGACTGGTTTCTTCCTCCCACTCCCTGCATTTTAGTAAACTATAGCCTAATTATATATAGGAAGTACATTCCCTTGGAAATATAACTGCCCCGTGCTTCTGGATGCATTAGTTGTTGGCTAGAATGCTAACGCTCATTGGCATACTGTAGTCTGTTGGTTGAAGTTTTTATTTTATTTTTAAGTATAATGCAATTGATTTGTGATGATGACACACACATTATATTAAGCAGGACATTCATACAAGCCTTAAAATCCAGTTATACTCCAAAAGTAGTGTGAAAAGCACTCATAAGCAGCATGTAAATAGAGGCGTTTTTTTTGTGCTGGCGTTCTATAACAACTTCCGGTGTTCTGCCACCAACTGGCGCACATCGCCCTCGTTCGACGATGTTTGCAAACACAGAAAGGGGTCTATAGTCCACTCTATAGTCAGCTCTATTTAATTGAGACTACAATCACACCTGATCTCGCAGATATGACTAGTGCACTTTAATCAGCTAGAATAATGACGTTTTGCATATAGGATATAGCCTAACTTTTTAGGAGGACGATTTTCAGGCAGAGAAAAATAAATGAGTAATCAGTTCTTATTGAAAATGAAAAGGCACAAAGCTAGCTCACCATAGTAGTCTAACCTACGTGCACGTTGTGGCTTTTTCCTTTTCAATTATGATATATATATATTTGGGATTGCACTTTGACTCACATTGGTTGATCGCCCTCCACGTCCTGCCATTATCAATGTTTATTTACAGACACTGTAGTAAACTACAGTCTAATCATATTTAAGTTAAGTTCATATTCAAGTTAACTGCCGCGTGATTCTCCGCCCGTGTATGCAGCCTACTCTATTTCAATGAGACCCCGCGTCCAACTAGGAGAGGAGAGGAAGACTACTGAAGTTGAAACAAGCGAATTCTGAGCGTGTGAATTATGCGCCAATAATGTGATTTTAATACCATATCTAGGCTAACACATACTAAGCAGAAAGATGACCTTTCCCAATAATATGCGGGACAATTTAACTATTTTCATCCCAAAGTAGTCTGTCTGACCGAAAATGCAGACCGTGCCGCAATAATCTCTGTCAGGACGCGCAGGTCTGGCGGGGCATCCCGTGATAAAGCAGCGCTCAATTTCCACAGTCCTGTTAAATGGTGTAACGACTTGAATAGAGGGATCTTCCAATATGAGACACATGGGTTACAATAGTAACACACACACACTCACACTCACACCCACACTCTGGTTGGTTCAGGTTCTATCTGAGAGCAGGACTGAAGTCTGTCTGTATTGATAAGGGCCTCTTAATCCTCTCCCTGTGCTGCGCTGCAGGCTTCTGCAGTGATTAGTCAACAGGGGCGGGGGGGGGGGGGGGGGGGGACCAACCATCACCAGATTAGGAGAGAGGGGGAGGAGAGAGAGAGAGGGGGAGTAGAGAGATACAGAAACAGAGTTCCTCTCCCACTCTCTCAGTCTGAATCATCACAGGAAAGGGATAAATAATCCCGTCTGGGGAGCAGAAATAACTCTCCTAACAAAACAAACCATTGGCAGAGGAGAGGAAATGCTTCTGATTCAACTGACACTGTTATAAACCTGATTTTCAGGGAAATGGGTCAGTTCCATGCTTCTTCAGTACATCATATATATGCAAAGCTGTGTTTGATGGGAGCAATTCTATGGAATCTATTTCTATGGAATCTATTTCAGTTCTATAGAATCTATTTCAGTTCTATGGAATCTATTTCAATTCTATGGAATCTATTTCTATGGAATCTATTTCAGTTCTATGGAATCTATTACTATGGAATCTATTTCAGTTCTATAGAATCTATTTCAGTTCTATGGAATCTATTTCAGTTCTATGGAATCTATTTCAGTTCTATGGAATCTATTTCAGGTCTATGGAATCTATTTCAGGTCTATGGAATCTATTTCAATTCTATGGAATCTATTTAAATTCTATGGAATCTATTTCAATTCTATGGAATCTATTTCAGTTCTATGGAATCTATTACTATGGAATCTATTTCAGTTCTATAGAATCTATTTCAGTTCTATGGAATCTATTTCAGTTCTATAGTGTCATGTTTTGTCTTTGATCATCATGTCTTGTCCCTGTGCTTCCCTCTGCTGGTCTTATTAGGTTCTTTCCCTCTTTCTATCCCTCTCTCTCCTCCTCCCTCTCTTCCTCTCCCGCTCTCTTTCTCTATCGTTCCGTTCTTGCTCCCAGCTGTTTCTCATTCTCCTAACGACCTCATTTACTCTTTCACACCTGTCCCCTATTTTGCCCTCTGATTAGAGTCCATATTTCTCCCTCTGTTTTCCGCTTCTGTCCTTGTCGGATTCTTGTTTGAGGTTTGCTGTTCTGTGTCCTTGTTCCGCCCTGTCGTGTTTTTGCCTTTGTCAGATGCTGCGTGTGAGCAGGTGTCTATGTCAGCTATGGTCTGTGTCTTCCTGAAGCGACCTGCAGTCTGTGGTCGCGTCTCCAGTCGTTCCTCTCTACTGACGAGAGGTTTTCAGTTTCCTGTTTTGGATTTACCTTTGATAATATCCAGGAGAATCATTGTTTGTTTAAGACTGGAATAAAGACTCTGTTTCTATTACGTCGCTTTTGGGTCCTCCTTCATCAGCATAACAGAAGAATCCGACCAAGAATGGACCCAGCGACTACGGATTCTCGCAACACTGCCGTCAAGATCCAGGGAGCAATGCTCGGCAGACACGAGCAGGAATTGTCTGCTGCTCGTCATGCCGTTGAGACCCTGGCCGCTCAGGTCTCCGATCTCTCAGGACAGTTTCAGAGTCTTCGTCTCGTACCACCCGCTACTTCCTGGTCTTCCGAGTCTCCGGAACCTAGGGTTAATAACCCACCATGTTACTCTGGGCAGCCCACTGAGTGTCGCTCCTTTCTCACCCAGTGTGATATTGTGTTCTCTCTCCAGCCCAACACATACTCTGGAGAGAGAGCTCGGATCGCTTACGTCATATCACTCCTTACTGGTCGGGCTCGGGAGTGGGGCACAGCTATCTGGGAGGCAAGGGCTGAGTGTTCTAACGTTTATCAGAACTTTAAGGAGGAGATGATACGGGTTTTTGATCGTTCAGTTTTTGGGAAGGAGGCTTCCAGGGCCCTGGCTTCCCTATGTCAAGGTGATCGATCCATAACGGATTACTCTATAGAGTTTCGTACTCTTGCTGCATCCAGTGACTGGAACGAGCCGGCGTTGCTCGCTCGTTTTCTGGAGGGACTCCACGCTGAGGTTAAGGATGAGATTCTCTCCCGGGAGGTTCCTTCCAGCGTGGACTCTTTGATTGCACTCGCCATCCGCATAGAACGACGGGTAGATCTTCGTCACCGAGCTCGTGGAAGAGAGCTCGCGTTAACGGGGTTTCCCTTCTCCGCATCTCAACCATCTTCTCCCATCAGCTCAGAGACTGAGCCCATGCAGCTGGGAGGTATTCACATCTCGACTAAGGAGAGGGAACGGAGAATCACCAACCGCCTTTGCTTCTATTGCGGTTCTGCTGGACATTTTGTCATGTCATGTCCAGTTAAAGGCCAGAGCTCATCAGTAAGCGGAGGGCTACTGGTGAGCGCTACTACTCAGGTCTCTCCATCAAGATCCTGTACTACCTTGTCGGTCCATCTACGCTGGACCGGTTCGGCTGCTTCCTGCAGTGCCTTGATAGACTCTGGGGCTGAGGGTTGTTTTATGGACGAAGCATGGGCTCGGAAACATGACATTCCTCTCAGACAGTTAGGGAGGCTCACACCCATGTTCGCCTTAGATGGTAGTCCTCTCCCCAGTATCAGATGTGAGACACTACCTTTAACCCTCACAGTATCTGGTAACCACAGTGAGACCATTTCCTTTTTGATTTTTCGTTCACCTTTTACACCTGTTGTTTTGGGTCATCCCTGGCTAGTATGTCATAATCCTTCTATTAATTGGTCTAGTAATTCTATCCTATCCTGGAACGTTTCTTGTCATGTGAAGTGTTTAATGTCTGCTATCCCTCCTGTTTCTTCTGTCCCCTCTACTCAGGAGGAACCTGGTGATGTGACAGGAGTGCCGGAGGAATATCATGATCTACGCACGGTCTTCAGTCGGTCCAGAGCCAACTCTCTTCCTCCTCACCGGTCGTATGATTGTTGTATTGATCTCCTTCCGGGGACCACTCCCCCTCGGGGTAGACTATTCTCTCTGTCGGCTCCCGAACGTAAGGCTCTCGAGGATTATCTGTCTGTTTCTCTCGACGCCGGTACCGTGGTGCCTTCTTCCTCTCCCGCCGGAGCGGGGTTTTTCTTTGTTAAGAAGAAGGACGGTACTCTGCGCCCCTGCGTGGATTATCGAGGGCTGAATGACATAACGGTTAAGAATCGTTATCCGCTTCCCCTTATGTCGTCAGCCTTCGAGATGCTGCAGGGAGCCAGGTTCTTTACTAAGTTGGACCTTCGTAACGCTTACCATCTCGTACGCATCAGAGAGGGGGACGAGTGGAAAACGGCGTTTAACACTCCGTTAGGGCATTTTGAATACCGGGTTCTGCCGTTCGGTCTCGCTAATGCTCCAGCTGTCTTTCAGGCATTAGTTAATGATGTACTGAGAGACATGCTGAACATCTTTGTTTTCGTTTACCTTGACGATATCCTGATTTTTTTCACCGTCACTCGAGATTCATGTTCAGCACGTTCGACGTGTACTCCAGCGCCTTTTAGAGAATTGTCTCTACGTGAAGGCTGAGAAGTGTGCCTTTCATGTCTCCTCTGTCACTTTTCTCGGTTCTGTTATTTCCGCTGAAGGCATTCAGATGGATCCCGCTAAGGTCCAGGCTGTCAGCGATTGGCCCGTTCCTAAGTCACGTGTCGAGTTACAGCGCTTTCTCGGTTTCGCTAATTTCTATCGGCGTTTCATTCGTAATTTCGGTCAAGTGGCTGCCCCTCTCACAGCTCTGACTTCTGTCAAGACTTGCTTTAAGTGGTCCGGTTCCGCCCAGGGAGCTTTTGATCTCCTCAAGAAGCGTTTTACATCCGCCCCTATCCTTGTTACTCCTGACGTCACTAAACAATTCATTGTCGAGGTTGACGCTTCAGAGGTGGGCGTGGGAGCCATTCTGTCCCAGCGCTTCCAGTCTGACGATAAGGTCCATCCTTGCGCTTACTTTTCTCATCGCTTGTCGCCATCGGAACGCAACTATGATGTGGGTAACCGCGAACTGCTCGCCATCCGCTTAGCCATAGGCGAATGGCGACAGTGGTTGGAGGGGGCGACCGTTCCTTTTGTCGTTTGGACTGACCATAAGAACCTTGAGTACATCCGTTCTGCCAAACGACTTAATGCACGTCAAGCTCGTTGGGCGTTGTTTTTCGCTCGTTTCGAGTTCGTGATTTCCTATCGTCCGGGAAATAAGAACACCAAGCCTGATGCTTTATCCCGTCTCTTTAGTTCTCCTGTGGCTTCTACCGACCCCGAGGGGATTCTCCCTGAAGGGCGTGTTGTCGGGTTGACTGTCTGGGGAATTGAGAGACAGGTAAAGCAAGCACTCACTCACACTGCGTCGCCGCGCGCTTGTCCTAGTAACCTTCTGTTCGTTCCTGTCTCTACTCGTCTGGCTGTTCTTCAGTGGGCTCATTCTGCCAAGTTAGCTGGCCACCCCGGCGTTCGGGGTACGCTTGCTTCTATTCGCCAGCGGTTTTGGTGGCCTACTCAGGAGCGGGACACGCGCCGTTTCGTGGCTGCTTGTTCGGACTGCGCGCAGACTAAGTCAAGTAACTCTCCTCCTGCCGGTCGTCTCAGACCGCTTCCCATTCCTTCTCGACCATGGTCTCACATCGCCTTAGACTTTATTACCGGTCTGCCTTCGTCTGCGGGGAGGACTGTGAGAGCCGCCAATAAACGTAGGATTAAGAGTCCTAGGTATTGTCGCGGTCAGAGAGTGTGGCTTTCCACTCGTAACCTTTCCCTTACGACAGCTTCTCGCAAGTTGACTCCGCGGATCATTGGTCCGTTCCGTGTCTCTCAGGTCGTTAATCCTGTCGCTGTGCGACTGCTTCTTCCGCGACATCTTCGTCGCGTCCACCCTGTCTTCCATGTCTCTTGTGTCAAGCCTTTTCTTCGCGCCCCCGTTCGTCTTCCCTCCCCCCCTCCCGTCCTTGTCGAGGGCGCACCTATTTACAAGGAACGGAGGATCATGGACATGCGTTCTCGGGGACGTGGTCACCAGTACTTAGTGGATTGGGAGGGTTACGGTCCTGAGGAGAGGAGTTGGGTTCCATCTCGGGACGTGCTGGACCGTTCGTTGATTGATGATTTCCTTCGTTGCCGCCAGGGTTCCTCCTCGAGTGCGCCAGGAGGCGCTCGGTAAGTGGGGGGGTACTGTCATGTTTTGTCTTTGATCATCATGTCTTGTCCCTGTGCTTCCCTCTGCTGGTCTTATTAGGTTCTTTCCCTCTTTCTATCCCTCTCTCTCCTCCTCCCTCTCTTCCTCTCCCGCTCTCTTTCTCTATCGTTCCGTTCTTGCTCCCAGCTGTTTCTCATTCTCCTAACGACCTCATTTACTCTTTCACACCTGTCCCCTATTTTGCCCTCTGATTAGAGTCCCTATTTCTCCCTCTGTTTTCCGCTTCTGTCCTTGTCGGATTCTTGTTTGAGGTTTGCTGTTCTGTGTCCTTGTTCCGCCCTGTCGTGTTTTTGCCTTTGTCAGATGCTGCGTGTGAGCAGGTGTCTATGTCAGCTATGGTCTGTGTCTTCCTGAAGCGACCTGCAGTCTGTGGTCGCGTCTCCAGTCGTTCCTCTCTACTGACGAGAGGTTTTCAGTTTCCTGTTTTGGATTTACCTTTGATAATATCCAGGAGAATCATTGTTTGTTTAAGACTGGAATAAAGACTCTGTTTCTATTACGTCGCTTTTGGGTCCTCCTTCATCAGCATAACATATAGAATCTATTTCAGTTCTATGGAATCTATTTAAATTCTATGGAATCTATTTCAGGTCTATGGAATCTATTTCAGGTCTATGGAATCTATTTCAGTTCTATGGAATCTATTTCAGGTCTAGGGAATCTATTTCAGGTCTAGGGAATCTATTTCAGGTCTAGGGAATCTATTTCAATTCTATGGAATCTATTTCAGTTCTATGGAATCTATTTCAGTTCTATGGAATCTATTTCAGGTCTATGGAATCTATTTCAGATCTATGGAATCTATTTCAATTCTATGGAATCTATTTCAATTCTATGGAATCTATTTCAGTTCTATGCCAGCAGCATGCTATCCTGCATCCCACTGTTGGCTTGCAGCTATGCAGGGTTGGTCCTGGTCAGTCCATGGATGGGGGAGACCAGATGCTGCTGGAAGAGAGGCACTCTTTCCTCTGGTCTAAAAAACTAAATATCCCAGGGCAGTGATTCGGGACATTGCCCTGTGTGGTGGGCTGCCATTCGGATGGGATGTTAAACGGGTGTCCTGACTCTCTGTGGTCACTAAAGATCCTGTGGTACTTATCAGGAGAGTAGTGGTGTTAACCCCGGTGTCCTGGCTAAATTCCTAATTTGACCCTCATACCATCATGGTCACCTAATCACCCCCAGCTTCCAATTGGCTAATATATCTCTCCTCTCCCCTGTAACTAATCCCCAGGTTGTTGCTGTAAACGAGAATATGCTCTCAGTCAATTTACCTGGAAAAATAAGGAACAAATAAATACTAATTCAATGGAATCTATTTCAATTCTATGGAATCTATTTCTAGGAGAGTGGTAGTCTGTTCAGGTACTGATACAGTTACTGTTACTGTTGTAAACACCTTGTCACTGTGTTGCAATAAGGAGTTTGAGGTAGCTAGCTGGTCTATTATAAATAGTTTCTGAATCTTTCTGGTACAATGTGTTATTGTATAATGGTTGACAGAGATGTCCTCGGGGAGAATTCTTCCCATTCATTTCTATAGAGACAAAATGCTGAATGATGACAGGTGTAGAGATATGTGACACTGATAGTGGTGTCTGTCACAACATTCTCTAGATGTTTAACTTTTTAGTACAAGAGAGAGAGAGAGGGAGGAAGAGAGAGCGGAAGAGAGAGAGCGGAGATAGAGAGAGAGGGGGTAGAGAGAGAGGGAGAGAGAGGGGATAGAGAGAGAGAGATAAAGAGGGGGTGGATAGAGAGAGAGGAGAATAAAAGGGAGGGGGAGAGAGAGAGAGAATGAGGGGGTGGATAGAGAGAGAGGAGAATGAAAGGGAGGGGGGAGAGTGAAAGAAAGAGGTAGAGACTTGAGAAGAGAGAAAGAGGGGGTGGATAGAGAGAGAGGAGAATGAAAGGGAGGGGGGAGAGAGGGAGAGATAGATAGATAGACTGAGAAAGAGATAAAGACTTGAGAAGAGAGAGAGAGAGAGAGAGAGAGAGGGGGAGAGAGAGAGAGAGGGGGAGAGATAGAGAGAGAGGAGAATGAAAGGGAGGGGGGAGAGATAGAGAGAGAAAGAGATAAAGACTTGAGAAGAGAAAACAAAAAGATAATTACTTGACACATTGGAAAGAATTAACAAAAAAACAGAGCAAACTAGAATGCTATTTGGCCCTAAACAGAGAGTACACAGTGGCAGAATACCTGACCACTGTGACTGACCCAAACTTAAGGAAAGCTTTGACTATGTACAGACTCAGTGAGCATAGCCTTGCTATTGAGAAAGGCCGCCGTAGGCAGACATGGCTCTCAAGAGAAGACAGGCTATGTGCACACTGCCCACAAAATGAGGTGGAAACCGAGCTGCACTTCCTAACCTCCTGCCCAATGTATGACCATATTAGAGAGACATATTTCCCTCAGATCACACAGATCCACAAAGAATTCGAAAACAAATCCAATTTTGATAAACTCCCATATCTACTGGGTGAAATTCCACAGTGTGCCATCACAGCAGCAAGATTTGTGACCTGTTGCCACAAGAAAAGGGCAACCAGTGAAAAACAAACACCATTGTAAATACAACCCATATTTATGCTTACTTATTTTAACTTGTGTGCTTTAACCATTTGTACATTGTTTCAACACTGTATATATTTAATATGACACTTGTAATGTCTTTATTGTTTTGAAACTTCTGTATGTGTAATGTCTACTGTTAATTCGTTTTGTTTGTTTCACTTTTGTGTGTTGTCTACCTCACTTGCTTTGGCAATGTTAACACATGTTTCCCATGCCAATAAAGCCCCTTGAATTGAATTGAATTGAGAGACAGAGAAAGAGATTAAGACTTGAGAAGAGAGAGAGAGAGAGAGGGGGAGAGCAATAGCCATCCTTGTTTTGAGGCCAAATGTTCCTCTCCTTCTCTCCTCCTCTCCTTCTCTCCGGTTCATCTGTTCGTCCTTCTCACCTGTCCGTCTCAGTTGGGTTCTGTTGTCTTGGCCGGGCATGATTCTTACGTAACCTACCGACCAACCGACCAACCGCGAAACACAACTTATCGCTGATCTGCTATGATCAGGCCTCATGTAGAGGGTCAGCTCTGCACTACTGACTGACTAGTTCAGGGCTGGAACTCCTCACACAAACACACACAGACAAACAGAGGCCCCTCCCACCAGGCAGGTTGGCGTGACAACAGAGGCCCCTGCCAATAGGCAGGTTGGCGTGACAACAGGTGTAACAACAGAACACATCCCACCCACTCCACTTGTAAGTTACACTGAGAGACAACCCCATGTGATTTACATCTAACATAACCACCATTACAACCTCATAACCCCCACCACCCACCATGGTTGACCCCCTCGCCCCCCAACCCAACTGCATTCTGGGTTTTAATCAAAACACTGTGAAGGTCACTGCTGCATGTTAAATAACCTAGCTAGGGCCTACCTCATCTCCATGCTGTTTGACCTCCTGTCCATAATCACCATGAATAATGTGCGTTGGGACGTGTAGTCGACTGACCCAGAGGTCAACCTATGACATGGAGATGTTTGGTTTGATTCACAGTGAGGTTTGATTAACAGGGAGCTTTGATTAACAGGGAGGTTTGATTCACAGTGAGGTTTGATTCACAGTGAGGTTTGATTAACAGGGAGGTTTGATTAACCTGGTTAGTTCCATCTCAACCTGGTTCAACTAGAGAGGAGGAGCAGAGCAGTTATCTGGACTGTTAACTGCTGTGGTGTTAACCTGGTTAGTTACATCTCACTGTTACCTGCTGGTTAGTTACATCTCACTGTTACCTGCTGGTTAGTTACATCTCACTGTTACCTGCTGGTTAGTTACATCTCACTGTTACCTGCTGTGGTGTTAACCTGATTAGTTACATCTCACTGTTACCTGGTTAGTTACATCTCACTGTTACCTGCTGTGGTATTAACCTGGTTAGTTACATCTCACTGTTACCTGCTGTGGTATAAACCTGGTTAGTTACATCTCACTGTTACCTGCTGTGGTATTAACCTGGTTAGTTATATCTCACTGTTACCTGGTTAGTTACATCTCACTGTTACCTGCTGGTTAGTTCCATCTCACTGTTACCTGCTGTGGTATTAACCTGGTTAGTTACATCTCACTGTTACCTGGTTAGTTACATCTCACTGTTACCTGCTGTGGTGTTAACCTGGTTAGTTACATCTCACTTTTACCTGGTTAGTTACATCTCACTGTTACCTGCTGTGGTATTAACCTGGTTAGTTACATCTCACTGTTACCTGGTTAGTTACATCTCACTGTTACCTGGTTAGTTACATCTCACTGTTACCTGCTGTGGTATTAACCTGGTTAGTTACATCTCACTGTTACCTGCTGTGGTGTTAACCTGGTTAGTTACATCCCACTGTTACCTGGTTAGTTACATCTCACTGTTACCTGCTGTGGTATTAACCTGGTTAGTTACATCTCACTGTTACCTGCTGTGGTATTAACCTGGTTAGTTACATCTCACTGTTACCTGCTGTGGTATTAACCTGGTTAGTTACATCCCACTGTTACCTGGTTAGTTACATCTCACTGTTACCTGCTGTGGTATTAACCTGGTTAGTTACATCTCACTGTTACCTGTTGTTTTATTAACCTGGTTAGTTCCATCTCACTGTTACCTGCTGTGGTGTTAACCTGGTTAGTTATATCTCACTGTTACCTGCTGTGGTATTAACCTGGCTAGTTATATCTCACTGTTACCTGGTTAGTTACATCTCATTGTTACATGCTGTGGTATTAACCTGGTTAGTTACATCTCACTGTTACCTGCTGTGGTGTTAACCTGGTTAGTTACATCTCACTGTTACCTGCTGGTTAGTTACATCTCACTGTTACCTGCTGTGGTATTAACCTGGTTAGTTACATCTCACTGTTACCTGCTGTGGTATTAACCTGGTTAGTTCCATCTCACTGTTACCTGTTGGTTAGTTACATCTCACTGTTACCTGGTTAGTTACATCTCATTGTTACCTGCTGTGGTATTAACCTGGTTAGTTACATCTCACTGTTACCTGGTTAGTTACATCTCACTGTTACCTGTTGGTTAGTTACATCTCACTGTTACCTGCTGTGGTATTAACCTGGTTAGTTACATCTCACTGTTACCTGCTGTGGTGTTAACCTGGTTAGTTACATCTCACTGTTACCTGCTGTGGTATTAACCTGGTTAGTTATATCTCCCTGTTACCTGCTGTGGTATTAACCTGGTTAGTTCCATCTCACTGTTACCTGCTGTGGTATTAACCTGGTTAGTTACATCTCACTGTTACCTGCTGTGGTGTTAACCTGGTTAGTTACATCTCACTGTTACCTGCTGTGGTGTTAACCTGGTTAGTTACATCTCACTGTTACCTGCTGGTTAGTTACATCTCACTGTTACCTGCTGTGGTATTAACCTGGTTAGTTACATCTCACTGTTACCTGCTGTGGTATTAACCTGGTTAGTTCCATCTCACTGTTACCTGCTGTGGTATTAACCTGGTTAGTTACATCTCACTGTTACCTGCTGGTTAGTTACATCTCACTGTTACCTGCTGTGGTATTAACCTGGTTAGTTACATCTCACTGTTACTTGCTGTGGTGTTAACCTGGTTAGTTACATCTCACTGTTACCTGCTGTGGTGTTAACCTGGTTAGTTACATCTCACTGTTACCTGCTGTGGTGTTAACCTGGTTAGTTCCATCTCACTGTTACCTGCTGTGGTATTAACCTGGTTAGTTACATCTCACTGTTACCTGCTGGTTAGTTACACCTCACTGTTACCTGCTGTGGTGTTAACCTGGTTAGTTACATCTCACTGTTACCTGCTGTGGTGTTAACCAGGTTAGTTATATCTCACTGTTACCTGCTGTGGTGTTAACCTGGTTAGTTCCATCTCCCTGTTACCTGCTGTGGTGTTAACCTGGTTAGTTCCATCTCACTGTTACCTGCTGTGGTGTTAACCTGGTTAGTTCCATCTCACTGTTACCTGCTGTGGTGTTAACCTGGTTAGTTACATCTCACTGTTACCTGCTGTGGTGTTAACCTGGTTAGTTACATCTCACTGTTACCTGCTGGTTAGTTACACCTCACTGTTACCTGCTGTGGTATTAACCTGGTTAGTTACACCTCACTGTTACCTGCTGTGGTGTTAACCTGGTTAGTTACATCTCACTGTTACCTGCTGTGGTGTTAACCTGGTTAGTTAGATCTCAATGTTACCTGCTGTGGTATTAACCTGGTTAGTTACACCTCACTGTTACCTGCTGTGGTGTTAACCTGGTTAGTTACATCTCACTGTTACCTGGTTAGTTACATCTCACTGTTACCTGCTGTGGTGTTAACCTGGTTAGTTACATCTCACTGTTACCTGCTGTGGTATTAACCTGGTTAGTTACATCTCACTGTTACCTGCTGTGGTATTAACCTGGTTAGTTACACCTCACTGTTACCTGCTGTGGTATTAACCTGGTTAGTTACACCTCACTGTTACCTGCTGTGGTGTTAACCTGGTTAGTTACATCTCACTGTTACCTGGTTAGTTACATCTCACTGTTACCTGCTGTGGTGTTAACCTGGTTAGTTACATCTCACTGTTACCTGCTGTGGTATTAACCTGGTTAGTTACACCTCACTGTTACCTGCTGTAGTGTTAACCTGGTTAGTTACATCTCACTGTTACCTGGTTAGTTACATCTCACTGTTACCTGCTGGTTAGTTACACCTCACTGTTACCTGCTGTGGTATTAACCTGGTTAGTTACACCTCACTGTTACCTGCTGTGGTATTAACCTGGTTAGTTACATCTCACTGTTACCTGCTGTGGTATTAACCTGGTTAGTTCCATCTCACTGTTACCTGCTGTGGTATTAACCTGGTTAGTTACATCTCACTGTTACCTGCTGTGGTATTAACCTGGTTAGTTACATCTCACTGTTACCTGCTGGTTAGTTACATCTCACTGTTACCTGTTGGTTAGTTACATCTCACTGTTACCTGCTGTGGTATTAACCTGGTTAGTTACATCTCACTGTTACCTGGTTAGTTACATCTCACTGTTACCTGCTGTGGTATTAACCTGGTTAGTTACATCTCACTGTTACCTGCTGTGGTATTAACCTGGTTAGTTACATCTCACTGTTACCTGGTTAGTTACATCTCACTGTTACCTGCTGTGGTATTAACCTGGTTAGTTACATCTCACTGTTACCTGCTGTGGTATTAACCTGGTTAGTTATATCTCCCTGTTACCTGCTGTGGTGTTAACCTGGTTAGTTACATCTCACTGTTACCTGCTGTGGTGTTAACCTGGTTAGTTACATCTCACTGTTACCTGCTGTGGTGTTAACCTGGTTAGTTACATCTCACTGTTACCTGCTGGTTAGTTACATCTCACTGTTACCCGCTGTGGTATTAACCTGGTTAGTTACATCTCACTGTTACCTGCTGTGGTATTACCTGGTTAGTTACATCTCACTGTTACCTGCTGGTTAGTTACATGTCACTGTTACCTGCTGTGGTGTTAACCTGGTTAGTTACATCTCACTGTTACCTGCTTTGGTATTAACCTGGTTAGTTACATCTCACTGTTACCTGCTGTGGTGTTAACCTGGTTAGTTACATCTCACTGTTACCTGCTATGGTGTTAACCTGGTTAGTTACATCTTACTGTTACCTGGTTAGTTCCATCTCACTGTTACCTGCTGTGGTGTTAACCTGGTTAGTTACATCTCACTGTTACCTGCTGTGGTGTTAACCTGGTTAGTTACATCTCACTGTTACCTGCTGTGCTATTAACCTGGTTAGTTACATCTCACTGTTATCTGCTGTGGTGTTAACCTGTTTAGTTACATCTCACTGTTACCTGCTGTGGTATTAACCTGGTTAGTTACATCTCACTGTTACCTGGTTAGTTCCATCTCACTGTTACCTGCTGTGGTATTAACCTGGTTAGTTACATCTCACTGTTACCTGCTGTGGTATTAACCTGGTTAGTTATATCTCCCTGTTACCTGCTGTGTTATTAACCTGGTTAGTTACATCTCACTGTTACCTGCTGTGGTATTAACCTGGTTAGTTCCATCTCATTGTTAACTGGTTAGTTACATCTCACTGTTACCTGCTGTGGTATTAACCTGGTTAGTTACATCTCACTGTTACCTGCTGTGGTATTAACCTGGTTAGTTACATCTCACTGTTACCTGCTGTGGTATTAACCTGGTTAGTTACATCTCACTGTTAACTGGTTAGTTACATCTCCCTGTTACCTGCTGTGGTATTAACCTGGTTAGTTACATCTCACTGTTACCTGCTGTGGTGTTAACCTGGTTAGTTCCATCTCCCTGTTACCTGCTGTGGTGTTAACCTGGTTAGTTATATCTCACTGTTACCTGCTGTGGTATTAACCTGGTTAGTTCCATCTCACTGTTACCTGCTGTGGTATTAACCTGGTTAGTTACATCTCACTGTTACCTGCTGTGGTGTTAACCTGGTTAGTTATATCTCCCTGTTACCTGCTGTGGTGTTAACCTGGTTAGTTATATCTCACTGTTACCTGCTGTGGTATTAACCTGGTTAGTTCCATCTCACTGTTACCTGCTGTGGTATTAACCTGGTTAGTTACATCTCACTGTTACCTGCTGTGGTGTTAACCTGGTTAGTTACATCTCACTGTTACCTGCTGTGGTGTTAACCTGGTTAGTTACATCTCACTGTTACCTGCTGGTTACTTACATCTCACTGTTACCTGCTGTGGTGTTAACCTGGTTAGTTACATCTCACTGTTACCTGCTGTGGTGTTAACCTGGTTAGTTACATCTCCCTGTTACCCGCTGTGGTGTTAACCTGGTTAGTTACATCTCACTGTTACCTGCTGGTTAGTTATATCTCCCTGTTACCTGCTGTGGTGTTAACCTGGTTAGTTACATCTCACTGTTACCTGCTGTGGTGTTAACCTGGTTAGTTACATCTCCCTGTTACCCGCTGTGGTGTTAACCTGGTTAGTTACATCTCACTGTTACCTGCTGTAGTGTTAACCTGGTTAGTTACATCTCACTGTTACCTGCTGTGGTTGTAACCTGGTTAGTTCCATCTCACTGTTACCTGCTGGTTAGTTACATCTCACTGTTACCTGCTGTGGTGTTAACCTGGTTAGTTCCATCTCACTGTTACCTGCTGTGGTATTAACCTGGTTAGTTACATCTCACTGTTACCTGCTGTGGTGTTAACCTGGTTAGTTATATCTCACTGTTACCTGCTGTGGTATTAACCTGGTTAGTTCCATCTCACTGTTACCTGCTGTGGTACTAACCTGGTTAGCTACATCTCACTGTCACCTGCTGTAGTGTTAACCAGGTTAGTTACATCTCACTGTTACCTGCTGTGGTACTAACCTGGTTAGTTACATCTCACTGTTACCTGCTGTAGTGTTAACCTGGTTAGTTACATCTCACTGTTACCTGCTGTGGTGTTAACCTGGTTAGTTACATCTCACTGTTACCTGCTGTGGTGTTAACCTGGTTAGTTACATCTCCCTGTTACCCGCTGTGGTGTTAACCTGGTTAGTTACATCTCACTGTTACCTGCTGGTTAGTTATATCTCCCTGTTACCTGCTGTGGTGTTAACCTGGTTAGTTACATCTCACTGTTACCTGCTGTGGTGTTAACCTGGTTAGTTACATCTCCCTGTTACCCGCTGTGGTGTTAACCTGGTTAGTTACATCTCACTGTTACCTGCTGTAGTGTTAACCTGGTTAGTTACATCTCACTGTTACCTGCTGTGGTTTTAACCTGGTTAGTTCCATCTCACTGTTACCTGCTGGTTAGTTACATCTCACTGTTACCTGCTGTGGTGTTAACCTGGTTAGTTCCATCTCACTGTTACCTGCTGTGGTATTAACCTGGTTAGTTACATCTCACTGTTACCTGCTGTGGTGTTAACCTGGTTAGTTATATCTCACTGTTACCTGCTGTGGTGTTAACCTGGTTAGTTACATCTCACTGTTACCTGCTGTGGTGTTAACCTGGTTAGTTATATCTCACTGTTACCTGCTGTGGTGTTAACCTGGTTAGTTCCATCTCACTGTTACCTGCTGTGGTGTTAACCTGGTTAGTTCCATCTCACTGTTACCTGCTGTGGTACTAACCTGGTTAGTTACATCTCACTGTCACCTGCTGTAGTGTTAACCAGGTTAGTTACATCTCACTGTTACCTGCTGTGGTACTAACCTGGTTAGTTACATCTCACTGTTACCTGCTGTAGTGTTAACCTGGTTAGTTACATCTCACTGTTACCTGCTGTGGTGTTAACCTGGTTAGTTACATCTCACTGTTACCTGCTGTGGTATTAACCTGGTTAGTTACATCTCACTGTTACCTGCTGTGGTATTAACCTGGTTAGTTATATCTCACTGTTACCTGCTGTGGTGTTAACCTGGTTAGTTATATCTCACTGTTACCTGCTGTGGTGTTAACCTGGTTAGTTACATCTCACTGTTACCTGCTGTGGTATTAACCTGGTTAGTTACATCTCACTGTTACCTGCTGGTTAGTTCCATCTCACTGTTACCTGCTGTGGTGTTAACCTGGTTAGTTATATCTCACTGTTATCTGCTGGTTAGTTCCATCTCACTGTTACCTGCTGTGGTGTTAACCTGGTTAGTTATATCTCACTGTTACCTGCTGTGGTGTTAACCTGGTTAGTTACATCTCACTGTTACCTGCTGTGGTGTTAACCTGGTTAGTTATATCTCACTGTTACCTGCTGTGGTGTTAACCTGGTTAGTTACATCTCACTGTTATCTGCTGGTTAGTTCCATCTCACTGTTACCTGCTGTGGTGTTAACCTGGTTAGTTCCATCTCACTGTTACCTGCTGTGGTATTAACCTGGTTAGTTACATCTCACTGTTACCTGCTGTGGTATTAACCTGGTTAGTTATATCTCACTGTTACCTGCTGTGGTGTTAACCTGGTTAGTTACATCTCACTGTTACCTGCTGTGCTTTTAACCTGGTTAGTTACATCTCACTGTTACCTGCTGTGGTATTAACCTGGTTAGTTCCATCTCACTGTTACCTGCTGTGGTGTTAACCTGGTTAGTTCCATCTCACTGTTACCTGCTGTGGTGTTAACCTGGTTAGTTACATCTCACTGTTACCTGCTGTGGTATTAACCTGGTTAGTTCCATCTCACTGTTACCTGCTGTGGTGTTAACCTGGTTAGTTACATCTCACTGTTACCTGCTGGTTAGTTACATCTCACTGTTACCTGCTGTGGTGTTAACCTGGTTAGTTACATCTCACTGTTACCTGCTGTGGTATTAACCTGGTTAGTTCCATCTCATTGTTAACTGGTTAGTTACATCTCACTGTTACCTGCTGTGGTGTTAACCTGGTTAGTTATATCTCCCTGTTACCTGCTGTGGTGTTAACCTGGTTAGTTATATCTCACTGTTACCTGCTGTGGTATTAACCTGGTTAGTTACATCTCACTGTTACCTGCTGTGGTGTTAACCTGGTTAGTTACATCTCACTGTTACCTGCTGTGGTGTTAACCTGGTTAGTTACATCTCACTGTTACCTGCTGGTTACTTACATCTCACTGTTACCTGCTGTGGTGTTAACCTGGTTAGTTACATCTCACTGTTACCTGCTGTGGTGTTAACCTGGTTAGTTACATCTCCCTGTTACCCGCTGTGGTGTTAACCTGGTTAGTTACATCTCACTGTTACCTGCTGGTTAGTTATATCTCCCTGTTACCTGCTGTGGTGTTAACCTGGTTAGTTACATCTCACTGTTACCTGCTGTGGTGTTAACCTGGTTAGTTACATCTCCCTGTTACCCGCTGTGGTGTTAACCTGGTTAGTTACATCTCACTGTTACCTGCTGTAGTGTTAACCTGGTTAGTTACATCTCACTGTTACCTGCTGTGGTTGTAACCTGGTTAGTTCCATCTCACTGTTACCTGCTGGTTAGTTACATCTCACTGTTACCTGCTGTGGTGTTAACCTGGTTAGTTCCATCTCACTGTTACCTGCTGTGGTATTAACCTGGTTAGTTACATCTCACTGTTACCTGCTGTGGTGTTAACCTGGTTAGTTATATCTCACTGTTACCTGCTGTGGTATTAACCTGGTTAGTTCCATCTCACTGTTACCTGCTGTGGTACTAACCTGGTTAGCTACATCTCACTGTCACCTGCTGTAGTGTTAACCAGGTTAGTTACATCTCACTGTTACCTGCTGTGGTACTAACCTGGTTAGTTACATCTCACTGTTACCTGCTGTAGTGTTAACCTGGTTAGTTACATCTCACTGTTACCTGCTGTGGTGTTAACCTGGTTAGTTACATCTCACTGTTACCTGCTGTGGTGTTAACCTGGTTAGTTACATCTCCCTGTTACCCGCTGTGGTGTTAACCTGGTTAGTTACATCTCACTGTTACCTGCTGGTTAGTTATATCTCCCTGTTACCTGCTGTGGTGTTAACCTGGTTAGTTACATCTCACTGTTACCTGCTGTGGTGTTAACCTGGTTAGTTACATCTCCCTGTTACCCGCTGTGGTGTTAACCTGGTTAGTTACATCTCACTGTTACCTGCTGTAGTGTTAACCTGGTTAGTTACATCTCACTGTTACCTGCTGTGGTTTTAACCTGGTTAGTTCCATCTCACTGTTACCTGCTTGTTAGTTACATCTCACTGTTACCTGCTGTGGTGTTAACCTGGTTAGTTCCATCTCACTGTTACCTGCTGTGGTGTTAACCTGGTTAGTTACATCTCACTGTTACCTGCTGTGGTGTTAACCTGGTTAGTTATATCTCACTGTTACCAGCTGTGGTTTTAACCTGGTTAGTTACATCTCACTGTTACCTGCTGTGGTGTTAACCTGGTTAGTTATATCTCACTGTTACCTGCTGTGGTGTTAACCTGGCTAGTTCCATCTCACTGTTACCTGCTGTGGTGTTAACCTGGTTAGTTCCATCTCACTGTTACCTGCTGTGGTACTAACCTGGTTAGTTACATCTCACTGTCACCTGCTGTAGTGTTAACCAGGTTAGTTACATCTCACTGTTACCTGCTGTGGTACTAACCTGGTTAGTTACATCTCACTGTTACCTGCTGTAGTGTTAACCTGGTTAGTTACATCTCACTGTTACCTGCTGTGGTGTTAACCTGGTTAGTTACATCTCACTGTTACCTGCTGTGGTATTAACCTGGTTAGTTACATCTCACTGTTACCTGCTGTGGTATTAACCTGGTTAGTTATATCTCACTGTTACCTGCTGTGGTGTTAACCTGGTTAGTTATATCTCACTGTTACCTGCTGTGGTGTTAACCTGGTTAGTTACATCTCACTGTTACCTGCTGTGGTATTAACCTGGTTAGTTACATCTCACTGTTACCTGCTGGTTAGTTCCATCTCACTGTTACCTGCTGTGGTGTTAACCTGGTTAGTTATATCTCAATGTTATCTGCTGGTTAGTTCCATCTCACTGTTACCTGCTGTGGTGTTAACCTGGTTAGTTATATCTCACTGTTACCTGCTGTGGTGTTAACCTGGTTAGTTACATCTCACTGTTACCTGCTGTGGTGTTAACCTGGTTAGTTATATCTCACTGTTACCTGCTGTGGTGTTAACCTGGTTAGTTACATCTCACTGTTATCTGCTGGTTAGTTCCATCTCACTGTTACCTGCTGTGGTGTTAACCTGGTTAGTTCCATCTCACTGTTACCTGCTGTGGTATTAACCTGGTTAGTTACATCTCACTGTTACCTGCTGTGGTATTAACCTGGTTAGTTATATCTCACTGTTACCTGCTGTGGTGTTAACCTGGTTAGTTACATCTCACTGTTACCTGCTGTGCTTTTAACCTGGTTAGTTACATCTCACTGTTACCTGCTGTGGTATTAACCTGGTTAGTTCCATCTCACTGTTACCTGCTGTGGTGTTAACCTGGTTAGTTCCATCTCACTGTTACCTGCTGTGGTGTTAACCTGGTTAGTTACATCTCACTGTTACCTGCTGTGGTATTAACCTGGTTAGTTCCATCTCACTGTTACCTGCTGTGGTGTTAACCTGGTTAGTTACATCTCACTGTTACCTGCTGGTTAGTTACATCTCACTGTTACCTGCTGTGGTGTTAACCTGGTTAGTTACATCTCACTGTTACCTGCTGTGGTATTAACCTGGTTAGTTCCATCTCACTGTTAACACCTGTGGTGTTAACCTGGTTAGTTCCATCTCACTGTTACCTGCTGTGGTGTTAACCTGGTTAGTTACATCTCACTGTTAACACCTGTGGTATTAACCTGGTTAGTTACATCTCACTGTTACCTGCTGTGGTGTTAACCTGGTGAGTTACATCTCACTGTTAACACCTGTGGTATTAACCTGGTTAGTTACATCTCACTGTTACCTGCTGTGGTGTTAACCTGGTTAGTTACATCTCACTGTTACCTGCTGTGGTGTTAACCTGGTTAGTTACATCTCACTGTTACCTGCTGTGGTGTTAACCTGGTTAGTTATATCTCACTGTTACCTGCTGTGGTGTTAACCTGGTTAGTTACATCTCACTGTTACCTGCTGTGGTGTTAACCTGGTTAGTTCCATCTCACTGTTACCTGCTGTGGTATTAACCTGGTTAGTTGCATCTCACTGTTACCTGCTGTGGTGTTAACCTGGTTAGTTACATCTCACTGTTACCTGCTGTAGTGTTAACCTGGTTAGTTCCATCTCACTGTTACCTGCTGTGGTAATAACCTGGTTAGTTACATCTCACTGTTACCTGCTGTAGTGTTAACCTGGTTAGTTGCATCTCACTGTTACCTGCTGTAGTGTTAACCTGGTTAGTTGCATCTCACTGTTACCTGCTGGTTAGTTACATCTCACTGTTACCTGCTGTGGTGTTAACCTGGTTAGTTACATCTCACTGTTACCTGCTGTGGTATTAACCTGGTTAGTTACATCTCACTGTTACCTGGTTAGTTCCATCTCACTGTTACCTGCTGTGGTATTAACCTGGTTAGTTACATCTCACTGTTACCTGCTGGTTAGTTATATCTCCCTGTTACCTGCTGTGGTGTTAACCTGGTTAGTTACATCTCACTGTTACCTGCTGTGGTGTTAACCTGGTTAGTTACATCTCCCTGTTACCTGCTGTGGTATTAACCTGGTTAGTTACATCTCACTGTTACCTGCTGTGGTATTAACCTGGTTAGTTACATCTCACTGTTACCTGCTGTGATGTTAACCTGGTTAGTTACATCTCACTGTTACCTGCTGTGGTGTTAACCTGGTTAGTTCCATCTCACTGTTACCTGCTGTGGTGTTAACCTGGTTAGTTATATCTCCCTGTTACCTGCTGGTTAGTTACATCTCACTGTTACCCGCTGTGGTGTTAACCTGGTTAGTTACATCTCACTGTTACCTGCTGTGGTATTAACCTGGTTAGTTACATCTCACTGTTACCTGGTTAGTTACATCTCACTGTTACCTGCTGTGATGTTAACCTGGTTAGTTACATCTCACTGTTACCCGCTGTAGTGTTAACCTGGTTAGTTCCATCTCCCTGTTACCTGCTGTGGTGTTAACCTGGTTAGTTATATCTCACTGTTACCTGCTGTGGTATTAACCTGGTTAGTTCCATCTCACTGTTACCTGCTGTGGTATTAACCTGGTTAGTTACATCTCACTGTTACCTGCTGTGGTGTTAACCTGGTTAGTTATATCTCCCTGTTACCTGCTGTGGTGTTAACCTGGTTAGTTATATCTCACTGTTACCTGCTGTGGTATTAACCTGGTTAGTTCCATCTCACTGTTACCTGCTGTGGTATTAACCTGGTTAGTTACATCTCACTGTTACCTGCTGTGGTGTTAACCTGGTTAGTTACATCTCACTGTTACCTGCTGTGGTGTTAACCTGGTTAGTTACATCTCACTGTTATCTGCTGCTTAGTTATATCTCCCTGTTACCTGCTGTGGTGTTAACCTGGTTAGTTACATCTCACTGTTACCTGCTGTGGTGTTAACCTGGTTAGTTACATCTCCCTGTTACCCGCTGTGGTGTTAACCTGGTTAGTTACATCTCACTGTTACCTGCTGGTTAGTTATATCTCCCTGTTACCTGCTGTGGTGTTAACCTGGTTAGTTACATCTCACTGTTACCTGCTGTGGTGTTAACCTGGTTAGTTACATCTCCCTGTTACCCGCTTTGGTGTTAACCTGGTTAGTTACATCTCACTGTTACCTGCTGTAGTGTTAACCTGGTTAGTTACATCTCACTGTTACCTGCTGTAGTGTTAACCTGGTTAGTTGCATCTCACTGTTACCTGCTGGTTAGTTACATCTCACTGTTACCTGCTGTGGTGTTAACCTGGTTAGTTACATCTCACTGTTACCTGCTGTGGTATTAACCTGGTTAGTTACATCTCACTGTTACCTGGTTAGTTCCATCTCACTGTTACCTGCTGTGGTATTAACCTGGTTAGTTACATCTCACTGTTACCTGCTGGTTAGTTATATCTCCCTGTTACCTGCTGTGGTGTTAACCTGGTTAGTTACATCTCACTGTTACCTGCTGTGGTGTTAACCTGGTTAGTTACATCTCCCTGTTACCTGCTGTGGTATTAACCTGGTTAGTTACATCTCACTGTTACCTGCTGTGGTATTAACCTGGTTAGTTACATCTCACTGTTACCTGCTGTGATGTTAACCTGGTTAGTTACATCTCACTGTTACCTGCTGTGGTGTTAACCTGGTTAGTTCCATCTCACTGTTACCTGCTGTGGTGTTAACCTGGTTAGTTATATCTCCCTGTTACCTGCTGGTTAGTTACATCTCACTGTTACCCGCTGTGGTGTTAACCTGGTTAGTTACATCTCACTGTTACCTGCTGTGGTATTAACCTGGTTAGTTACATCTCACTGTTACCTGGTTAGTTACATCTCACTGTTACCTGCTGTGATGTTAACCTGGTTAGTTACATCTCACTGTTACCCGCTGTGGTGTTAACCTGGTTAGTTCCATCTCCCTGTTACCTGCTGTGGTGTTAACCTGGTTAGTTATATCTCACTGTTACCTGCTGTGGTATTAACCTGGTTAGTTCCATCTCACTGTTACCTGCTGTGGTATTAACCTGGTTAGTTACATCTCACTGTTACCTGCTGTGGTGTTAACCTGGTTAGTTATATCTCCCTGTTACCTGCTGTGGTGTTAACCTGGTTAGTTATATCTCACTGTTACCTGCTGTGGTATTAACCTGGTTAGTTCCATCTCACTGTTACCTGCTGTGGTATTAACCTGGTTAGTTACATCTCACTGTTACCTGCTGTGGTGTTAACCTGGTTAGTTACATCTCACTGTTACCTGCTGTGGTGTTAACCTGGTTAGTTACATCTCACTGTTATCTGCTGCTTAGTTATATCTCCCTGTTACCTGCTGTGGTGTTAACCTGGTTAGTTACATCTCACTGTTACCTGCTGTGGTGTTAACCTGGTTAGTTACATCTCCCTGTTACCCGCTGTGGTGTTAACCTGGTTAGTTACATCTCACTGTTACCTGCTGGTTAGTTATATCTCCCTGTTACCTGCTGTGGTGTTAACCTGGTTAGTTACATCTCACTGTTACCTGCTGTGGTGTTAACCTGGTTAGTTACATCTCCCTGTTACCCGCTTTGGTGTTAACCTGGTTAGTTACATCTCACTGTTACCTGCTGTAGTGTTAACCTGGTTAGTTACATCTCACTGTTACCTGCTGTAGTGTTAACCTGGTTAGTTGCATCTCACTGTTACCTGCTGGTTAGTTACATCTCACTGTTACCTGCTGTGGTGTTAACCTGGTTAGTTACATCTCACTGTTACCTGCTGTGGTATTAACCTGGTTAGTTACATCTCACTGTTACCTGGTTAGTTCCATCTCACTGTTACCTGCTGTGGTATTAACCTGGTTAGTTACATCTCACTGTTACCTGCTGTAGTGTTAACCTGGTTAGTTACATCTCACTGTTACCTGCTGTGGTGTTAACCTGGTTAGTTATATCTCACTGTTACCTGCTGTGGTGTTAACCTGGTTAGTTACATCTCACTGTTACCTGCTGTAGTGTTAACCTGGTTAGTTACATCTCACTGTTACCTGCTGTGGTGTTAACCTGGTTAGTTCCATCTCACTGTTACCTGCTGTGGTATTAACCTGGTTAGTTGCATCTCACTGTTACCTGCTGTGGTGTTAACCTGGTTAGTTACATCTCACTGTTACCTGCTGTAGTGTTAACCTGGTTAGTTCCATCTCACTGTTACCTGCTGTGGTAATAACCTGGTTAGTTACATCTCACTGTTACCTGCTGTAGTGTTAACCTGGTTAGTTGCATCTCACTGTTACCTGCTGGTTAGTTACATCTCACTGTTACCTGCTGTGGTGTTAACCTGGTTAGTTACATCTCACTGTTACCTGCTGTGGTATTAACCTGGTTAGTTACATCTCACTGTTACCTGGTTAGTTCCATCTCACTGTTACCTGCTGTGGTATTAACCTGGTTAGTTACATCTCACTGTTACCTGCTGGTTAGTTATATCTCCCTGTTACCTGCTGTGGTGTTAACCTGGTTAGTTACATCTCACTGTTACCTGCTGTGGTGTTAACCTGGTTAGTTACATCTCCCTGTTACCTGCTGTGGTATTAACCTGGTTAGTTACATCTCACTGTTACCTGCTGTGGTATTAACCTGGTTAGTTACATCTCACTGTTACCTGCTGTGATGTTAACCTGGTTAGTTACATCTCACTGTTACCTGCTGTGGTGTTAACCTGGTTAGTTCCATCTCACTGTTACCTGCTGTGGTGTTAACCTCGTTAGTTATATCTCCTTGTTACCTGCTGGTTAGTTACATCTCACTGTTACCCGCTGTGGTGTTAACCTGGTTAGTTACATCTCACTGTTACCTGCTGTGGTATTAACCTGGTTAGTTACATCTCACTGTTACCTGGTTAGTTACATCTCACTGTTACCTGCTGTGATGTTAACCTGGTTAGTTACATCTCACTGTTACCCGCTGTGGTGTTAACCTGGTTAGTTCCATCTCCCTGTTACCTGCTGTGGTGTTAACCTGGTTAGTTATATCTCACTGTTACCTGCTGTGGTATTAACCTGGTTAGTTCCATCTCACTGTTACCTGCTGTGGTATTAACCTGGTTAGTTACATCTCACTGTTACCTGCTGTGGTGTTAACCTGGTTAGTTATATCTCCCTGTTACCTGCTGTGGTGTTAACCTGGTTAGTTATATCTCACTGTTACCTGCTGGTTAGTTATATCTCCCTGTTACCTGCTGTGGTATTAACCTGGTTAGTTACATCTCACTGTTACCTGCTGGTTAGTTACATCTCACTGTTACCTGTTGGTTAGTTACATCTCACTGTTACCTGCTGTGGTATTAACCTGGTTAGTTACATCTCACTGTTACCTGGTTAGTTACATCTCACTGTTACCTGCTGTGGTATTAACCTGGTTAGTTACATCTCACTGTTACCTGCTGTGGTATTAACCTGGTTAGTTACATCTCACTGTTACCTGGTTAGTTACATCTCACTGTTACCTGCTGTGGTATTAACCTGGTTAGTTACATCTCACTGTTACCTGCTGTGGTATTAACCTGGTTAGTTATATCTCCCTGTTACCTGCTGTGGTGTTAACCTGGTTAGTTACAGCTCACTGTTACCTGCTGTGGTGTTAACCTGGTTAGTTACATCTCACTGTTACCTGCTGTGGTGTTAACCTGGTTAGTTACATCTCACTGTTACCCGCTGTGGTATTAACCTGGTTAGTTACATCTCACTGTTACCTGCTGTGGTATTACCTGGTTAGTTACATCTCACTGTTACCTGCTGGTTAGTTACATCTCACTGTTACCTGCTGTGGTGTTAACCTGGTTAGTTACATCTCACTGTTACCTGCTATGGTATTAACCTGGTTAGTTACATCTCACTGTTACCTGCTGTGGTGTTAACCTGGTTAGTTACATCTCACTGTTACCTGCTATGGTGTTAACCTGGTTAGTTACATCTCACTGTTACCTGGTTAGTTCCATCTCACTGTTACCTGCTGTGGTGTTAACCTGGTTAGTTACATCTCACTGTTACCTGCTGTGGTGTTAACCTGGTTAGTTACATCTCACTGTTACCTGCTGTGGTATTAACCTGGTTAGTTACATCTCACTGTTATCTGCTGTGGTGTTAACCTGTTTAGTTACATCTCACTGTTACCTGCTGTGGTGTTAACCTGGTTAGTTCCATCTCACTGTTACCTGCTGTGGTGTTAACCTGGTTAGTTACATCTCACTGTTACCTGCTGTGGTGTTAACCTGGTTAGTTACATCTCACTGTTACCTGCTGTGGTATTAACCTGGTTAGTTACATCTCACTGTTACCTGGTTAGTTCCATCTCACTGTTACCTGCTGTGGTATTAACCTGGTTAGTTACATCTCACTGTTACCTGCTGTGGTATTAACCTGGTTAGTTATATCTCCCTGTTACCTGCTGTGTTATTAACCTGGTTAGTTACATCTCACTGTTACCTGCTGTGGTATTAACCTGGTTAGTTCCATCTCACTGTTAACTGGTTAGTTACATCTCACTGTTACCTGCTGTGGTATTAACCTGGTTAGTTACATCTCACTGTTACCTGCTGTGGTATTAACCTGGTTAGTTACATCTCACTGTTACCTGCTGTGGTATTAACCTGGTTAGTTCCATCTCACTGTTAACTGGTTAGTTACATCTCCCTGTTACCTGCTGTGGTATTAACCTGGTTAGTTACATCTCACTGTTACCTGCTGTGGTGTTAACCTGGTTAGTTCCATCTCCCTGTTACCTGCTGTGGTGTTAACCTGGTTAGTTATATCTCACTGTTACCTGCTGTGGTATTAACCTGGTTAGTTCCATCTCACTGTTACCTGCTGTGGTATTAACCTGGTTAGTTACATCTCACTGTTACCTGCTGTGGTGTTAACCTGGTTAGTTATATCTCCCTGTTACCTGCTGTGGTGTTAACCTGGTTAGTTATATCTCACTGTTACCTGCTGTGGTATTAACCTGGTTAGTTCCATCTCACTGTTACCTGCTGTGGTATTAACCTGGTTAGTTACATCTCACTGTTACCTGCTGTGGTGTTAACCTGGTTAGTTACATCTCACTGTTACCTGCTGTGGTGTTAACCTGGTTAGTTACATCTCACTGTTACCTGCTGTGGTGTTAACCTGGTTAGTTACATCTCACTGTTACCTGCTGTGGTGTTAACCTGGTTAGTTACATCTCCCTGTTACCCGCTGTGGTGTTAACCTGGTTAGTTACATCTCACTGTTACCTGCTGGTTAGTTATATCTCCCTGTTACCTGCTGTGGTGTTAACCTGGTTAGTTACACCTCACTGTTACCTGCTGTGGTGTTAACCTGGTTAGTTACATCTCACTGTTACCTGCTGTGGTGTTAACCTGGTTAGTTAGATCTCAATGTTACCTGCTGTGGTATTAACCTGGTTAGTTACACCTCACTGTTACCTGCTGTGGTGTTAACCTGGTTAGTTACATCTCACTGTTACCTGGTTAGTTACATCTCACTGTTACCTGCTGTGGTGTTAACCTGGTTAGTTACATCTCACTGTTACCTGCTGTGGTATTAACCTGGTTAGTTACATCTCACTGTTACCTGCTGTGGTATTAACCTGGTTAGTTACACCTCACTGTTACCTGCTGTGGTATTAACCTGGTTAGTTACACCTCACTGTTACCTGCTGTGGTGTTAACCTGGTTAGTTACATCTCACTGTTACCTGGTTAGTTACATCTCACTGTTACCTGCTGTGGTGTTAACCTGGTTAGTTACATCTCACTGTTACCTGCTGTGGTATTAACCTGGTTAGTTACACCTCACTGTTACCTGCTGTAGTGTTAACCTGGTTAGTTACATCTCACTGTTACCTGGTTAGTTACATCTCACTGTTACCTGCTGGTTAGTTACACCTCACTGTTACCTGCTGTGGTATTAACCTGGTTAGTTACACCTCACTGTTACCTGCTGTGGTATTAACCTGGTTAGTTACATCTCACTGTTACCTGCTGTGGTATTAACCTGGTTAGTTCCATCTCACTGTTACCTGCTGTGGTATTAACCTGGTTAGTTACATCTCACTGTTACCTGCTGTGGTATTAACCTGGTTAGTTACATCTCACTGTTACCTGCTGGTTAGTTACATCTCACTGTTACCTGTTGGTTAGTTACATCTCACTGTTACCTGCTGTGGTATTAACCTGGTTAGTTACATCTCACTGTTACCTGGTTAGTTACATCTCACTGTTACCTGCTGTGGTATTAACCTGGTTAGTTACATCTCACTGTTACCTGCTGTGGTATTAACCTGGTTAGTTACATCTCACTGTTACCTGGTTAGTTACATCTCACTGTTACCTGCTGTGGTATTAACCTGGTTAGTTACATCTCACTGTTACCTGCTGTGGTATTAACCTGGTTAGTTATATCTCCCTGTTACCTGCTGTGGTGTTAACCTGGTTAGTTACATCTCACTGTTACCTGCTGTGGTGTTAACCTGGTTAGTTACATCTCACTGTTACCTGCTGTGGTGTTAACCTGGTTAGTTACATCTCACTGTTACCTGCTGGTTAGTTACATCTCACTGTTACCCGCTGTGGTATTAACCTGGTTAGTTACATCTCACTGTTACCTGCTGTGGTATTACCTGGTTAGTTACATCTCACTGTTACCTGCTGGTTAGTTACATCTCACTGTTACCTGCTGTGGTGTTAACCTGGTTAGTTACATCTCACTGTTACCTGCTTTGGTATTAACCTGGTTAGTTACATCTCACTGTTACCTGCTGTGGTGTTAACCTGGTTAGTTACATCTCACTGTTACCCGCTGTGGTATTAACCTGGTTAGTTACATCTCACTGTTACCTGCTGTGGTATTACCTGGTTAGTTACATCTCACTGTTACCTGCTGGTTAGTTACATCTCACTGTTACCTGCTGTGGTGTTAACCTGGTTAGTTACATCTCACTGTTACCTGCTATGGTATTAACCTGGTTAGTTACATCTCACTGTTACCTGCTGTGGTGTTAACCTGGTTAGTTACATCTCACTGTTACCTGCTATGGTGTTAACCTGGTTAGTTACATCTCACTGTTACCTGGTTAGTTCCATCTCACTGTTACCTGCTGTGGTGTTAACCTGGTTAGTTACATCTCACTGTTACCTGCTGTGGTGTTAACCTGGTTAGTTACATCTCACTGTTACCTGCTGTGGTATTAACCTGGTTAGTTACATCTCACTGTTATCTGCTGTGGTGTTAACCTGTTTAGTTACATCTCACTGTTACCTGCTGTGGTGTTAACCTGGTTAGTTCCATCTCACTGTTACCTGCTGTGGTGTTAACCTGGTTAGTTACATCTCACTGTTACCTGCTGTGGTGTTAACCTGGTTAGTTACATCTCACTGTTACCTGCTGTGGTATTAACCTGGTTAGTTACATCTCACTGTTACCTGGTTAGTTCCATCTCACTGTTACCTGCTGTGGTATTAACCTGGTTAGTTACATCTCACTGTTACCTGCTGTGGTATTAACCTGGTTAGTTATATCTCCCTGTTACCTGCTGTGTTATTAACCTGGTTAGTTACATCTCACTGTTACCTGCTGTGGTATTAACCTGGTTAGTTCCATCTCACTGTTAACTGGTTAGTTACATCTCACTGTTACCTGCTGTGGTATTAACCTGGTTAGTTACATCTCACTGTTACCTGCTGTGGTATTAACCTGGTGAGTTACATCTCACTGTTACCTGCTGTGGTATTAACCTGGTTAGTTCCATCTCACTGTTAACTGGTTAGTTACATCTCCCTGTTACCTGCTGTGGTATTAACCTGGTTAGTTACATCTCACTGTTACCTGCTGTGGTGTTAACCTGGTTAGTTCCATCTCCCTGTTACCTGCTGTGGTGTTAACCTGGTTAGTTATATCTCACTGTTACCTGCTGTGGTATTAACCTGGTTAGTTCCATCTCACTGTTACCTGCTGTGGTATTAACCTGGTTAGTTACATCTCACTGTTACCTGCTGTGGTGTTAACCTGGTTAGTTATATCTCCCTGTTACCTGCTGTGGTGTTAACCTGGTTAGTTATATCTCACTGTTACCTGCTGTGGTATTAACCTGGTTAGTTCCATCTCACTGTTACCTGCTGTGGTATTAACCTGGTTAGTTACATCTCACTGTTACCTGCTGTGGTGTTAACCTGGTTAGTTACATCTCACTGTTACCTGCTGTGGTGTTAACCTGGTTAGTTACATCTCACTGTTACCTGCTGTGGTGTTAACCTGGTTAGTTACATCTCACTGTTACCTGCTGTGGTGTTAACCTGGTTAGTTACATCTCCCTGTTACCCGCTGTGGTGTTAACCTGGTTAGTTACATCTCACTGTTACCTGCTGGTTAGTTATATCTCCCTGTTACCTGCTGTGGTGTTAACCTGGTTAGTTACACCTCACTGTTACCTGCTGTGGTGTTAACCTGGTTAGTTACATCTCACTGTTACCTGCTGTGGTGTTAACCTGGTTAGTTAGATCTCAATGTTACCTGCTGTGGTATTAACCTGGTTAGTTACACCTCACTGTTACCTGCTGTGGTGTTAACCTGGTTAGTTACATCTCACTGTTACCTGGTTAGTTACATCTCACTGTTACCTGCTGTGGTGTTAACCTGGTTAGTTACATCTCACTGTTACCTGCTGTGGTATTAACCTGGTTAGTTACATCTCACTGTTACCTGCTGTGGTATTAACCTGGTTAGTTACACCTCACTGTTACCTGCTGTGGTATTAACCTGGTTAGTTACACCTCACTGTTACCTGCTGTGGTGTTAACCTGGTTAGTTACATCTCACTGTTACCTGGTTAGTTACATCTCACTGTTACCTGCTGTGGTGTTAACCTGGTTAGTTACATCTCACTGTTACCTGCTGTGGTATTAACCTGGTTAGTTACACCTCACTGTTACCTGCTGTAGTGTTAACCTGGTTAGTTACATCTCACTGTTACCTGGTTAGTTACATCTCACTGTTACCTGCTGGTTAGTTACACCTCACTGTTACCTGCTGTGGTATTAACCTGGTTAGTTACACCTCACTGTTACCTGCTGTGGTATTAACCTGGTTAGTTACATCTCACTGTTACCTGCTGTGGTATTAACCTGGTTAGTTCCATCTCACTGTTACCTGCTGTGGTATTAACCTGGTTAGTTACATCTCACTGTTACCTGCTGTGGTATTAACCTGGTTAGTTACATCTCACTGTTACCTGCTGGTTAGTTACATCTCACTGTTACCTGTTGGTTAGTTACATCTCACTGTTACCTGCTGTGGTATTAACCTGGTTAGTTACATCTCACTGTTACCTGGTTAGTTACATCTCACTGTTACCTGCTGTGGTATTAACCTGGTTAGTTACATCTCACTGTTACCTGCTGTGGTATTAACCTGGTTAGTTACATCTCACTGTTACCTGGTTAGTTACATCTCACTGTTACCTGCTGTGGTATTAACCTGGTTAGTTACATCTCACTGTTACCTGCTGTGGTATTAACCTGGTTAGTTATATCTCCCTGTTACCTGCTGTGGTGTTAACCTGGTTAGTTACATCTCACTGTTACCTGCTGTGGTGTTAACCTGGTTAGTTACATCTCACTGTTACCTGCTGTGGTGTTAACCTGGTTAGTTACATCTCACTGTTACCTGCTGGTTAGTTACATCTCACTGTTACCCGCTGTGGTATTAACCTGGTTAGTTACATCTCACTGTTACCTGCTGTGGTATTACCTGGTTAGTTACATCTCACTGTTACCTGCTGGTTAGTTACATCTCACTGTTACCTGCTGTGGTGTTAACCTGGTTAGTTACATCTCACTGTTACCTGCTTTGGTATTAACCTGGTTAGTTACATCTCACTGTTACCTGCTGTGGTGTTAACCTGGTTAGTTACATCTCACTGTTACCTGCTATGGTGTTAACCTGGTTAGTTACATCTTACTGTTACCTGGTTAGTTCCATCTCACTGTTACCTGCTGTGGTGTTAACCTGGTTAGTTACATCTCACTGTTACCTGCTGTGGTGTTAACCTGGTTAGTTACATCTCACTGTTACCTGCTGTGCTATTAACCTGGTTAGTTACATCTCACTGTTATCTGCTGTGGTGTTAACCTGTTTAGTTACATCTCACTGTTACCTGCTGTGGTGTTAACCTGGTTAGTTCCATCTCACTGTTACCTGCTGTGGTGTTAACCTGGTTAGTTACATCTCACTGTTACCTGCTGTGGTGTTAACCTGGTTAGTTACATCTCACTGTTACCTGCTGTGGTATTAACCTGGTTAGTTACATCTCACTGTTACCTGGTTAGTTCCATCTCACTGTTACCTGCTGTGGTATTAACCTGGTTAGTTACATCTCACTGTTACCTGCTGTGGTATTAACCTGGTTAGTTATATCTCCCTGTTACCTGCTGTGTTATTAACCTGGTTAGTTACATCTCACTGTTACCTGCTGTGGTATTAACCTGGTTAGTTCCATCTCATTGTTAACTGGTTAGTTACATCTCACTGTTACCTGCTGTGGTATTAACCTGGTTAGTTACATCTCACTGTTACCTGCTGTGGTATTAACCTGGTTAGTTACATCTCACTGTTACCTGCTGTGGTATTAACCTGGTTAGTTACATCTCACTGTTAACTGGTTAGTTACATCTCCCTGTTACCTGCTGTGGTATTAACCTGGTTAGTTACATCTCACTGTTACCTGCTGTGGTGTTAACCTGGTTAGTTCCATCTCCCTGTTACCTGCTGTGGTGTTAACCTGGTTAGTTATATCTCACTGTTACCTGCTGTGGTATTAACCTGGTTAGTTCCATCTCACTGTTACCTGCTGTGGTATTAACCTGGTTAGTTACATCTCACTGTTACCTGCTGTGGTGTTAACCTGGTTAGTTATATCTCCCTGTTACCTGCTGTGGTGTTAACCTGGTTAGTTATATCTCACTGTTACCTGCTGTGGTATTAACCTGGTTAGTTCCATCTCACTGTTACCTGCTGTGGTATTAACCTGGTTAGTTACATCTCACTGTTACCTGCTGTGGTGTTAACCTGGTTAGTTACATCTCACTGTTACCTGCTGTGGTGTTAACCTGGTTAGTTACATCTCACTGTTACCTGCTGGTTACTTACATCTCACTGTTACCTGCTGTGGTGTTAACCTGGTTAGTTACATCTCACTGTTACCTGCTGTGGTGTTAACCTGGTTAGTTACATCTCCCTGTTACCCGCTGTGGTGTTAACCTGGTTAGTTACATCTCACTGTTACCTGCTGGTTAGTTATATCTCCCTGTTACCTGCTGTGGTGTTAACCTGGTTAGTTACATCTCACTGTTACCTGCTGTGGTGTTAACCTGGTTAGTTACATCTCCCTGTTACCCGCTGTGGTGTTAACCTGGTTAGTTACATCTCACTGTTACCTGCTGTAGTGTTAACCTGGTTAGTTACATCTCACTGTTACCTGCTGTGGTTGTAACCTGGTTAGTTCCATCTCACTGTTACCTGCTGGTTAGTTACATCTCACTGTTACCTGCTGTGGTGTTAACCTGGTTAGTTCCATCTCACTGTTACCTGCTGTGGTATTAACCTGGTTAGTTACATCTCACTGTTACCTGCTGTGGTGTTAACCTGGTTAGTTATATCTCACTGTTACCTGCTGTGGTATTAACCTGGTTAGTTCCATCTCACTGTTACCTGCTGTGGTACTAACCTGGTTAGCTACATCTCACTGTCACCTGCTGTAGTGTTAACCAGGTTAGTTACATCTCACTGTTACCTGCTGTGGTACTAACCTGGTTAGTTACATCTCACTGTTACCTGCTGTAGTGTTAACCTGGTTAGTTACATCTCACTGTTACCTGCTGTGGTGTTAACCTGGTTAGTTACATCTCACTGTTACCTGCTGTGGTGTTAACCTGGTTAGTTACATCTCCCTGTTACCCGCTGTGGTGTTAACCTGGTTAGTTACATCTCACTGTTACCTGCTGGTTAGTTATATCTCCCTGTTACCTGCTGTGGTGTTAACCTGGTTAGTTACATCTCACTGTTACCTGCTGTGGTGTTAACCTGGTTAGTTACATCTCCCTGTTACCCGCTGTGGTGTTAACCTGGTTAGTTACATCTCACTGTTACCTGCTGTAGTGTTAACCTGGTTAGTTACATCTCACTGTTACCTGCTGTGGTTTTAACCTGGTTAGTTCCATCTCACTGTTACCTGCTGGTTAGTTACATCTCACTGTTACCTGCTGTGGTGTTAACCTGGTTAGTTCCATCTCACTGTTACCTGCTGTGGTATTAACCTGGTTAGTTACATCTCACTGTTACCTGCTGTGGTGTTAACCTGGTTAGTTATATCTCACTGTTACCTGCTGTGGTGTTAACCTGGTTAGTTACATCTCACTGTTACCTGCTGTGGTGTTAACCTGGTTAGTTATATCTCACTGTTACCTGCTGTGGTGTTAACCTGGTTAGTTCCATCTCACTGTTACCTGCTGTGGTGTTAACCTGGTTAGTTCCATCTCACTGTTACCTGCTGTGGTACTAACCTGGTTAGTTACATCTCACTGTCACCTGCTGTAGTGTTAACCAGGTTAGTTACATCTCACTGTTACCTGCTGTGGTACTAACCTGGTTAGTTACATCTCACTGTTACCTGCTGTAGTGTTAACCTGGTTAGTTACATCTCACTGTTACCTGCTGTGGTGTTAACCTGGTTAGTTACATCTCACTGTTACCTGCTGTGGTATTAACCTGGTTAGTTACATCTCACTGTTACCTGCTGTGGTATTAACCTGGTTAGTTATATCTCACTGTTACCTGCTGTGGTGTTAACCTGGTTAGTTATATCTCACTGTTACCTGCTGTGGTGTTAACCTGGTTAGTTACATCTCACTGTTACCTGCTGTGGTATTAACCTGGTTAGTTACATCTCACTGTTACCTGCTGGTTAGTTCCATCTCACTGTTACCTGCTGTGGTGTTAACCTGGTTAGTTATATCTCACTGTTATCTGCTGGTTAGTTCCATCTCACTGTTACCTGCTGTGGTGTTAACCTGGTTAGTTATATCTCACTGTTACCTGCTGTGGTGTTAACCTGGTTAGTTACATCTCACTGTTACCTGCTGTGGTGTTAACCTGGTTAGTTATATCTCACTGTTACCTGCTGTGGTGTTAACCTGGTTAGTTACATCTCACTGTTATCTGCTGGTTAGTTCCATCTCACTGTTACCTGCTGTGGTGTTAACCTGGTTAGTTCCATCTCACTGTTACCTGCTGTGGTATTAACCTGGTTAGTTACATCTCACTGTTACCTGCTGTGGTATTAACCTGGTTAGTTATATCTCACTGTTACCTGCTGTGGTGTTAACCTGGTTAGTTACATCTCACTGTTACCTGCTGTGCTTTTAACCTGGTTAGTTACATCTCACTGTTACCTGCTGTGGTATTAACCTGGTTAGTTCCATCTCACTGTTACCTGCTGTGGTGTTAACCTGGTTAGTTCCATCTCACTGTTACCTGCTGTGGTGTTAACCTGGTTAGTTACATCTCACTGTTACCTGCTGTGGTATTAACCTGGTTAGTTCCATCTCACTGTTACCTGCTGTGGTGTTAACCTGGTTAGTTACATCTCACTGTTACCTGCTGGTTAGTTACATCTCACTGTTACCTGCTGTGGTGTTAACCTGGTTAGTTACATCTCACTGTTACCTGCTGTGGTATTAACCTGGTTAGTTCCATCTCATTGTTAACTGGTTAGTTACATCTCACTGTTACCTGCTGTGGTGTTAACCTGGTTAGTTATATCTCCCTGTTACCTGCTGTGGTGTTAACCTGGTTAGTTATATCTCACTGTTACCTGCTGTGGTATTAACCTGGTTAGTTCCATCTCACTGTTACCTGCTGTGGTATTAACCTGGTTAGTTACATCTCACTGTTACCTGCTGTGGTGTTAACCTGGTTAGTTACATCTCACTGTTACCTGCTGTGGTGTTAACCTGGTTAGTTACATCTCACTGTTACCTGCTGGTTACTTACATCTCACTGTTACCTGCTGTGGTGTTAACCTGGTTAGTTACATCTCACTGTTACCTGCTGTGGTGTTAACCTGGTTAGTTACATCTCCCTGTTACCCGCTGTGGTGTTAACCTGGTTAGTTACATCTCACTGTTACCTGCTGGTTAGTTATATCTCCCTGTTACCTGCTGTGGTGTTAACCTGGTTAGTTACATCTCACTGTTACCTGCTGTGGTGTTAACCTGGTTAGTTACATCTCCCTGTTACCCGCTGTGGTGTTAACCTGGTTAGTTACATCTCACTGTTACCTGCTGTAGTGTTAACCTGGTTAGTTACATCTCACTGTTACCTGCTGTGGTTGTAACCTGGTTAGTTCCATCTCACTGTTACCTGCTGGTTAGTTACATCTCACTGTTACCTGCTGTGGTGTTAACCTGGTTAGTTCCATCTCACTGTTACCTGCTGTGGTATTAACCTGGTTAGTTACATCTCACTGTTACCTGCTGTGGTGTTAACCTGGTTAGTTATATCTCACTGTTACCTGCTGTGGTATTAACCTGGTTAGTTCCATCTCACTGTTACCTGCTGTGGTACTAACCTGGTTAGCTACATCTCACTGTCACCTGCTGTAGTGTTAACCAGGTTAGTTACATCTCACTGTTACCTGCTGTGGTACTAACCTGGTTAGTTACATCTCACTGTTACCTGCTGTAGTGTTAACCTGGTTAGTTACATCTCACTGTTACCTGCTGTGGTGTTAACCTGGTTAGTTACATCTCACTGTTACCTGCTGTGGTGTTAACCTGGTTAGTTACATCTCCCTGTTACCCGCTGTGGTGTTAACCTGGTTAGTTACATCTCACTGTTACCTGCTGGTTAGTTATATCTCCCTGTTACCTGCTGTGGTGTTAACCTGGTTAGTTACATCTCACTGTTACCTGCTGTGGTGTTAACCTGGTTAGTTACATCTCCCTGTTACCCGCTGTGGTGTTAACCTGGTTAGTTACATCTCACTGTTACCTGCTGTAGTGTTAACCTGGTTAGTTACATCTCACTGTTACCTGCTGTGGTTTTAACCTGGTTAGTTCCATCTCACTGTTACCTGCTTGTTAGTTACATCTCACTGTTACCTGCTGTGGTGTTAACCTGGTTAGTTCCATCTCACTGTTACCTGCTGTGGTGTTAACCTGGTTAGTTACATCTCACTGTTACCTGCTGTGGTGTTAACCTGGTTAGTTATATCTCACTGTTACCAGCTGTGGTTTTAACCTGGTTAGTTACATCTCACTGTTACCTGCTGTGGTGTTAACCTGGTTAGTTATATCTCACTGTTACCTGCTGTGGTGTTAACCTGGCTAGTTCCATCTCACTGTTACCTGCTGTGGTGTTAACCTGGTTAGTTCCATCTCACTGTTACCTGCTGTGGTACTAACCTGGTTAGTTACATCTCACTGTCACCTGCTGTAGTGTTAACCAGGTTAGTTACATCTCACTGTTACCTGCTGTGGTACTAACCTGGTTAGTTACATCTCACTGTTACCTGCTGTAGTGTTAACCTGGTTAGTTACATCTCACTGTTACCTGCTGTGGTGTTAACCTGGTTAGTTACATCTCACTGTTACCTGCTGTGGTATTAACCTGGTTAGTTACATCTCACTGTTACCTGCTGTGGTATTAACCTGGTTAGTTATATCTCACTGTTACCTGCTGTGGTGTTAACCTGGTTAGTTATATCTCACTGTTACCTGCTGTGGTGTTAACCTGGTTAGTTACATCTCACTGTTACCTGCTGTGGTATTAACCTGGTTAGTTACATCTCACTGTTACCTGCTGGTTAGTTCCATCTCACTGTTACCTGCTGTGGTGTTAACCTGGTTAGTTATATCTCAATGTTATCTGCTGGTTAGTTCCATCTCACTGTTACCTGCTGTGGTGTTAACCTGGTTAGTTATATCTCACTGTTACCTGCTGTGGTGTTAACCTGGTTAGTTACATCTCACTGTTACCTGCTGTGGTGTTAACCTGGTTAGTTATATCTCACTGTTACCTGCTGTGGTGTTAACCTGGTTAGTTACATCTCACTGTTATCTGCTGGTTAGTTCCATCTCACTGTTACCTGCTGTGGTGTTAACCTGGTTAGTTCCATCTCACTGTTACCTGCTGTGGTATTAACCTGGTTAGTTACATCTCACTGTTACCTGCTGTGGTATTAACCTGGTTAGTTATATCTCACTGTTACCTGCTGTGGTGTTAACCTGGTTAGTTACATCTCACTGTTACCTGCTGTGCTTTTAACCTGGTTAGTTACATCTCACTGTTACCTGCTGTGGTATTAACCTGGTTAGTTCCATCTCACTGTTACCTGCTGTGGTGTTAACCTGGTTAGTTCCATCTCACTGTTACCTGCTGTGGTGTTAACCTGGTTAGTTACATCTCACTGTTACCTGCTGTGGTATTAACCTGGTTAGTTCCATCTCACTGTTACCTGCTGTGGTGTTAACCTGGTTAGTTACATCTCACTGTTACCTGCTGGTTAGTTACATCTCACTGTTACCTGCTGTGGTGTTAACCTGGTTAGTTACATCTCACTGTTACCTGCTGTGGTATTAACCTGGTTAGTTCCATCTCACTGTTAACACCTGTGGTGTTAACCTGGTTAGTTCCATCTCACTGTTACCTGCTGTGGTGTTAACCTGGTTAGTTACATCTCACTGTTAACACCTGTGGTATTAACCTGGTTAGTTACATCTCACTGTTACCTGCTGTGGTGTTAACCTGGTGAGTTACATCTCACTGTTAACACCTGTGGTATTAACCTGGTTAGTTACATCTCACTGTTACCTGCTGTGGTGTTAACCTGGTTAGTTACATCTCACTGTTACCTGCTGTGGTGTTAACCTGGTTAGTTACATCTCACTGTTACCTGCTGTGGTGTTAACCTGGTTAGTTATATCTCACTGTTACCTGCTGTGGTGTTAACCTGGTTAGTTACATCTCACTGTTACCTGCTGTAGTGTTAACCTGGTTAGTTACATCTCACTGTTACCTGCTGTGGTGTTAACCTGGTTAGTTCCATCTCACTGTTACCTGCTGTGGTATTAACCTGGTTAGTTGCATCTCACTGTTACCTGCTGTGGTGTTAACCTGGTTAGTTACATCTCACTGTTACCTGCTGTAGTGTTAACCTGGTTAGTTCCATCTCACTGTTACCTGCTGTGGTAATAACCTGGTTAGTTACATCTCACTGTTACCTGCTGTAGTGTTAACCTGGTTAGTTGCATCTCACTGTTACCTGCTGGTTAGTTACATCTCACTGTTACCTGCTGTGGTGTTAACCTGGTTAGTTACATCTCACTGTTACCTGCTGTGGTATTAACCTGGTTAGTTACATCTCACTGTTACCTGGTTAGTTCCATCTCACTGTTACCTGCTGTGGTATTAACCTGGTTAGTTACATCTCACTGTTACCTGCTGGTTAGTTATATCTCCCTGTTACCTGCTGTGGTGTTAACCTGGTTAGTTACATCTCACTGTTACCTGCTGTGGTGTTAACCTGGTTAGTTACATCTCCCTGTTACCTGCTGTGGTATTAACCTGGTTAGTTACATCTCACTGTTACCTGCTGTGGTATTAACCTGGTTAGTTACATCTCACTGTTACCTGCTGTGATGTTAACCTGGTTAGTTACATCTCACTGTTACCTGCTGTGGTGTTAACCTGGTTAGTTCCATCTCACTGTTACCTGCTGTGGTGTTAACCTGGTTAGTTATATCTCCCTGTTACCTGCTGGTTAGTTACATCTCACTGTTACCCGCTGTGGTGTTAACCTGGTTAGTTACATCTCACTGTTACCTGCTGTGGTATTAACCTGGTTAGTTACATCTCACTGTTACCTGGTTAGTTACATCTCACTGTTACCTGCTGTGATGTTAACCTGGTTAGTTACATCTCACTGTTACCCGCTGTGGTGTTAACCTGGTTAGTTCCATCTCCCTGTTACCTGCTGTGGTGTTAACCTGGTTAGTTATATCTCACTGTTACCTGCTGTGGTATTAACCTGGTTAGTTCCATCTCACTGTTACCTGCTGTGGTATTAACCTGGTTAGTTACATCTCACTGTTACCTGCTGTGGTGTTAACCTGGTTAGTTATATCTCCCTGTTACCTGCTGTGGTGTTAACCTGGTTAGTTATATCTCACTGTTACCTGCTGTGGTATTAACCTGGTTAGTTCCATCTCACTGTTACCTGCTGTGGTATTAACCTGGTTAGTTACATCTCACTGTTACCTGCTGTGGTGTTAACCTGGTTAGTTACATCTCACTGTTACCTGCTGTGGTGTTAACCTGGTTAGTTACATCTCACTGTTATCTGCTGCTTAGTTATATCTCCCTGTTACCTGCTGTGGTGTTAACCTGGTTAGTTACATCTCACTGTTACCTGCTGTGGTGTTAACCTGGTTAGTTACATCTCCCTGTTACCCGCTGTGGTGTTAACCTGGTTAGTTACATCTCACTGTTACCTGCTGGTTAGTTATATCTCCCTGTTACCTGCTGTGGTGTTAACCTGGTTAGTTACATCTCACTGTTACCTGCTGTGGTGTTAACCTGGTTAGTTACATCTCCCTGTTACCCGCTTTGGTGTTAACCTGGTTAGTTACATCTCACTGTTACCTGCTGTAGTGTTAACCTGGTTAGTTACATCTCACTGTTACCTGCTGTAGTGTTAACCTGGTTAGTTGCATCTCACTGTTACCTGCTGGTTAGTTACATCTCACTGTTACCTGCTGTGGTGTTAACCTGGTTAGTTACATCTCACTGTTACCTGCTGTGGTATTAACCTGGTTAGTTACATCTCACTGTTACCTGGTTAGTTCCATCTCACTGTTACCTGCTGTGGTATTAACCTGGTTAGTTACATCTCACTGTTACCTGCTGGTTAGTTATATCTCCCTGTTACCTGCTGTGGTGTTAACCTGGTTAGTTACATCTCACTGTTACCTGCTGTGGTGTTAACCTGGTTAGTTACATCTCCCTGTTACCTGCTGTGGTATTAACCTGGTTAGTTACATCTCACTGTTACCTGCTGTGGTATTAACCTGGTTAGTTACATCTCACTGTTACCTGCTGTGATGTTAACCTGGTTAGTTACATCTCACTGTTACCTGCTGTGGTGTTAACCTGGTTAGTTCCATCTCACTGTTACCTGCTGTGGTGTTAACCTGGTTAGTTATATCTCCCTGTTACCTGCTGGTTAGTTACATCTCACTGTTACCCGCTGTGGTGTTAACCTGGTTAGTTACATCTCACTGTTACCTGCTGTGGTGTTAACCTGGTTAGTTACATCTCCCTGTTACCTGCTGTGGTATTAACCTGGTTAGTTACATCTCACTGTTACCTGCTGTGGTATTAACCTGGTTAGTTACATCTCACTGTTACCTGCTGTGATGTTAACCTGGTTAGTTACATCTCACTGTTACCTGCTGTGGTGTTAACCTGGTTAGTTCCATCTCACTGTTACCTGCTGTGGTGTTAACCTGGTTAGTTATATCTCCCTGTTACCTGCTGGTTAGTTACATCTCACTGTTACCCGCTGTGGTGTTAACCTGGTTAGTTACATCTCACTGTTACCTGCTGTGGTATTAACCTGGTTAGTTACATCTCACTGTTACCTGGTTAGTTACATCTCACTGTTACCTGCTGTGATGTTAACCTGGTTAGTTACATCTCACTGTTACCCGCTGTGGTGTTAACCTGGTTAGTTCCATCTCCCTGTTACCTGCTGTGGTGTTAACCTGGTTAGTTCCATCTCACTGTTACCTGCTGTGGTATTAACCTGGTTAGTTACATCTCCCTGTTACCCGCTGTGGTGTTAACCTGGTTAGTTACATCTCACTGTTACCTGCTGGTTAGTTATATCTCCCTGTTACCTGCTGTGGTGTTAACCTGGTTAGTTACATCTCACTGTTACCTGCTGTGGTGTTAACCTGGTTAGTTACATCTCCCTGTTACCCGCTTTGGTGTTAACCTGGTTAGTTACATCTCACTGTTACCTGCTGTAGTGTTAACCTGGTTAGTTACATCTCACTGTTACCTGCTGTAGTGTTAACCTGGTTAGTTGCATCTCACTGTTACCTGCTGGTTAGTTACATCTCACTGTTACCTGCTGTGGTGTTAACCTGGTTAGTTACATCTCACTGTTACCTGCTGTGGTATTAACCTGGTTAGTTACATCTCACTGTTACCTGGTTAGTTCCATCTCACTGTTACCTGCTGTGGTATTAACCTGGTTAGTTACATCTCACTGTTACCTGCTGGTTAGTTATATCTCCCTGTTACCTGCTGTGGTGTTAACCTGGTTAGTTACATCTCACTGTTACCTGCTGTGGTGTTAACCTGGTTAGTTACATCTCCCTGTTACCTGCTGTGGTATTAACCTGGTTAGTTACATCTCACTGTTACCTGCTGTGGTATTAACCTGGTTAGTTACATCTCACTGTTACCTGCTGTGATGTTAACCTGGTTAGTTACATCTCACTGTTACCTGCTGTGGTGTTAACCTGGTTAGTTCCATCTCACTGTTACCTGCTGTGGTGTTAACCTGGTTAGTTATATCTCCCTGTTACCTGCTGGTTAGTTACATCTCACTGTTACCCGCTGTGGTGTTAACCTGGTTAGTTACATCTCACTGTTACCTGCTGTGGTATTAACCTGGTTAGTTACATCTCACTGTTACCTGGTTAGTTACATCTCACTGTTACCTGCTGTGATGTTAACCTGGTTAGTTACATCTCACTGTCACCCGCTGTGGTGTTAACCTGGTTAGTTCCATCTCCCTGTTACCTGCTGTGGTGTTAACCTGGTTAGTTATATCTCACTGTTACCTGCTGTGGTATTAACCTGGTTAGTTCCATCTCACTGTTACCTGCTGTGGTATTAACCTGGTTAGTTACATCTCACTGTTACCTGCTGTGGTGTTAACCTGGTTAGTTATATCTCCCTGTTACCTGCTGTGGTGTTAACCTGGTTAGTTATATCTCACTGTTACCTGCTGTGGTATTAACCTGGTTAGTTCCATCTCACTGTTACCTGCTGTGGTATTAACCTGGTTAGTTACATCTCACTGTTACCTGCTGTGGTGTTAACCTGGTTAGTTACATCTCACTGTTACCTGCTGTGGTGTTAACCTGGTTAGTTACATCTCACTGTTATCTGCTGCTTAGTTATATCTCCCTGTTACCTGCTGTGGTGTTAACCTGGTTAGTTACATCTCACTGTTACCTGCTGTGGTGTTAACCTGGTTAGTTACATCTCCCTGTTACCCGCTGTGGTGTTAACCTGGTTAGTTACATCTCACTGTTACCTGCTGGTTAGTTATATCTCCCTGTTACCTGCTGTGGTGTTAACCTGGTTAGTTACATCTCACTGTTACCTGCTGTGGTGTTAACCTGGTTAGTTACATCTCCCTGTTACCCGCTTTGGTGTTAACCTGGTTAGTTACATCTCACTGTTACCTGCTGTAGTGTTAACCTGGTTAGTTACATCTCACTGTTACCTGCTGTAGTGTTAACCTGGTTAGTTGCATCTCACTGTTACCTGCTGGTTAGTTACATCTCACTGTTACCTGCTGTGGTGTTAACCTGGTTAGTTACATCTCACTGTTACCTGCTGTGGTATTAACCTGGTTAGTTACATCTCACTGTTACCTGGTTAGTTCCATCTCACTGTTACCTGCTGTGGTATTAACCTGGTTAGTTACATCTCACTGTTACCTGCTGTAGTGTTAACCTGGTTAGTTACATCTCACTGTTACCTGCTGTGGTGTTAACCTGGTTAGTTATATCTCACTGTTACCTGCTGTGGTGTTAACCTGGTTAGTTACATCTCACTGTTACCTGCTGTAGTGTTAACCTGGTTAGTTACATCTCACTGTTACCTGCTGTTGTGTTAACCTGGTTAGTTCCATCTCACTGTTACCTGCTGTGGTATTAACCTGGTTAGTTGCATCTCACTGTTACCTGCTGTGGTGTTAACCTGGTTAGTTACATCTCACTGTTACCTGCTGTAGTGTTAACCTGGTTAGTTCCATCTCACTGTTACCTGCTGTGGTAATAACCTGGTTAGTTACATCTCACTGTTACCTGCTGTAGTGTTAACCTGGTTAGTTGCATCTCACTGTTACCTGCTGGTTAGTTACATCTCACTGTTACCTGCTGTGGTGTTAACCTGGTTAGTTACATCTCACTGTTACCTGCTGTGGTATTAACCTGGTTAGTTACATCTCACTGTTACCTGGTTAGTTCCATCTCACTGTTACCTGCTGTGGTATTAACCTGGTTAGTTACATCTCACTGTTACCTGCTGGTTAGTTATATCTCCCTGTTACCTGCTGTGGTGTTAACCTGGTTAGTTACATCTCACTGTTACCTGCTGTGGTGTTAACCTGGTTAGTTACATCTCCCTGTTACCTGCTGTGGTATTAACCTGGTTAGTTACATCTCACTGTTACCTGCTGTGGTATTAACCTGGTTAGTTACATCTCACTGTTACCTGCTGTGATGTTAACCTGGTTAGTTACATCTCACTGTTACCTGCTGTGGTGTTAACCTGGTTAGTTCCATCTCACTGTTACCTGCTGTGGTGTTAACCTCGTTAGTTATATCTCCTTGTTACCTGCTGGTTAGTTACATCTCACTGTTACCCGCTGTGGTGTTAACCTGGTTAGTTACATCTCACTGTTACCTGCTGTGGTATTAACCTGGTTAGTTACATCTCACTGTTACCTGGTTAGTTACATCTCACTGTTACCTGCTGTGATGTTAACCTGGTTAGTTACATCTCACTGTTACCCGCTGTGGTGTTAACCTGGTTAGTTCCATCTCCCTGTTACCTGCTGTGGTGTTAACCTGGTTAGTTATATCTCACTGTTACCTGCTGTGGTATTAACCTGGTTAGTTCCATCTCACTGTTACCTGCTGTGGTATTAACCTGGTTAGTTACATCTCACTGTTACCTGCTGTGGTGTTAACCTGGTTAGTTATATCTCCCTGTTACCTGCTGTGGTGTTAACCTGGTTAGTTATATCTCACTGTTACCTGCTGGTTAGTTATATCTCCCTGTTACCTGCTGTGGTATTAACCTGGTTAGTTACATCTCACTGTTACCTGCTGGTTAGTTACATCTCACTGTTACCTGTTGGTTAGTTACATCTCACTGTTACCTGCTGTGGTATTAACCTGGTTAGTTACATCTCACTGTTACCTGGTTAGTTACATCTCACTGTTACCTGCTGTGGTATTAACCTGGTTAGTTACATCTCACTGTTACCTGCTGTGGTATTAACCTGGTTAGTTACATCTCACTGTTACCTGGTTAGTTACATCTCACTGTTACCTGCTGTGGTATTAACCTGGTTAGTTACATCTCACTGTTACCTGCTGTGGTATTAACCTGGTTAGTTATATCTCCCTGTTACCTGCTGTGGTGTTAACCTGGTTAGTTACATCTCACTGTTACCTGCTGTGGTGTTAACCTGGTTAGTTACATCTCACTGTTACCTGCTGTGGTGTTAACCTGGTTAGTTACATCTCACTGTTACCCGCTGTGGTATTAACCTGGTTAGTTACATCTCACTGTTACCTGCTGTGGTATTACCTGGTTAGTTACATCTCACTGTTACCTGCTGGTTAGTTACATCTCACTGTTACCTGCTGTGGTGTTAACCTGGTTAGTTACATCTCACTGTTACCTGCTATGGTATTAACCTGGTTAGTTACATCTCACTGTTACCTGCTGTGGTGTTAACCTGGTTAGTTACATCTCACTGTTACCTGCTATGGTGTTAACCTGGTTAGTTACATCTCACTGTTACCTGGTTAGTTCCATCTCACTGTTACCTGCTGTGGTGTTAACCTGGTTAGTTACATCTCACTGTTACCTGCTGTGGTGTTAACCTGGTTAGTTACATCTCACTGTTACCTGCTGTGGTATTAACCTGGTTAGTTACATCTCACTGTTATCTGCTGTGGTGTTAACCTGTTTAGTTACATCTCACTGTTACCTGCTGTGGTGTTAACCTGGTTAGTTCCATCTCACTGTTACCTGCTGTGGTGTTAACCTGGTTAGTTACATCTCACTGTTACCTGCTGTGGTGTTAACCTGGTTAGTTACATCTCACTGTTACCTGCTGTGGTATTAACCTGGTTAGTTACATCTCACTGTTACCTGGTTAGTTCCATCTCACTGTTACCTGCTGTGGTATTAACCTGGTTAGTTACATCTCACTGTTACCTGCTGTGGTATTAACCTGGTTAGTTATATCTCCCTGTTACCTGCTGTGTTATTAACCTGGTTAGTTACATCTCACTGTTACCTGCTGTGGTATTAACCTGGTTAGTTCCATCTCACTGTTAACTGGTTAGTTACATCTCACTGTTACCTGCTGTGGTATTAACCTGGTTAGTTACATCTCACTGTTACCTGCTGTGGTATTAACCTGGTTAGTTACATCTCACTGTTACCTGCTGTGGTATTAACCTGGTTAGTTCCATCTCACTGTTAACTGGTTAGTTACATCTCCCTGTTACCTGCTGTGGTATTAACCTGGTTAGTTACATCTCACTGTTACCTGCTGTGGTGTTAACCTGGTTAGTTCCATCTCCCTGTTACCTGCTGTGGTGTTAACCTGGTTAGTTATATCTCACTGTTACCTGCTGTGGTATTAACCTGGTTAGTTCCATCTCACTGTTACCTGCTGTGGTATTAACCTGGTTAGTTACATCTCACTGTTACCTGCTGTGGTGTTAACCTGGTTAGTTATATCTCCCTGTTACCTGCTGTGGTGTTAACCTGGTTAGTTATATCTCACTGTTACCTGCTGTGGTATTAACCTGGTTAGTTCCATCTCACTGTTACCTGCTGTGGTATTAACCTGGTTAGTTACATCTCACTGTTACCTGCTGTGGTGTTAACCTGGTTAGTTACATCTCACTGTTACCTGCTGTGGTGTTAACCTGGTTAGTTACATCTCACTGTTACCTGCTGTGGTGTTAACCTGGTTAGTTACATCTCACTGTTACCTGCTGTGGTGTTAACCTGGTTAGTTACATCTCCCTGTTACCCGCTGTGGTGTTAACCTGGTTAGTTACATCTCACTGTTACCTGCTGGTTAGTTATATCTCCCTGTTACCTGCTGTGGTGTTAACCTGGTTAGTTACATCTCACTGTTACCTGCTGTGGTGTTAACCTGGTTAGTTACATCTCCCTGTTACCCGCTGTGGTGTTAACCTGGTTAGTTACATCTCACTGTTACCTGCTGTAGTGTTAACCTGGTTAGTTACATCTCACTGTTACCTGCTGTGGTTTTAACCTGGTTAGTTCCATCTCACTGTTACCTGCTGGTTAGTTACATCTCACTGTTACCTGCTTTGGTGTTAACCTGGTTAGTTCCATCTCACTGTTACCTGCTGTGGTATTAACCTGGTTAGTTACATCTCACTGTTACCTGCTGTGATGTTAACCTGGTTAGTTACATCTCACTGTTACCTGCTGTGGTGTTAACCTGGTTAGTTCCATCTCACTGTTACCTGCTGTGGTGTTAACCTGGTTAGTTATATCTCCCTGTTACCTGCTGGTTAGTTACATCTCACTGTTACCCGCTGTGGTGTTAACCTGGTTAGTTACATCTCACTGTTACCTGCTGTGGTATTAACCTGGTTAGTTACATCTCACTGTTACCTGGTTAGTTACATCTCACTGTTACCTGCTGTGATGTTAACCTGGTTAGTTACATCTCACTGTTACCCGCTGTGGTGTTAACCTGGTTAGTTCCATCTCCCTGTTACCTGCTGTGGTGTTAACCTGGTTAGTTATATCTCACTGTTACCTGCTGTGGTATTAACCTGGTTAGTTCCATCTCACTGTTACCTGCTGTGGTATTAACCTGGTTAGTTACATCTCACTGTTACCTGCTGTGGTGTTAACCTGGTTAGTTATATCTCCCTGTTACCTGCTGTGGTGTTAACCTGGTTAGTTATATCTCACTGTTACCTGCTGTGGTATTAACCTGGTTAGTTCCATCTCACTGTTACCTGCTGTGGTATTAACCTGGTTAGTTACATCTCACTGTTACCTGCTGTGGTGTTAACCTGGTTAGTTACATCTCACTGTTACCTGCTGTGGTGTTAACCTGGTTAGTTACATCTCACTGTTATCTGCTGGTTAGTTATATCTCCCTGTTACCTGCTGTGGTGTTAACCTGGTTAGTTACATCTCACTGTTACCTGCTGTGGTGTTAACCTGGTTAGTTACATCTCCCTGTTACCCGCTGTGGTGTTAACCTGGTTAGTTACATCTCACTGTTACCTGCTGGTTAGTTATATCTCCCTGTTACCTGCTGTGGTGTTAACCTGGTTAGTTACATCTCACTGTTACCTGCTGTGGTGTTAACCTGGTTAGTTACATCTCCCTGTTACCCGCTTTGGTGTTAACCTGGTTAGTTACATCTCACTGTTACCTGCTGTAGTGTTAACCTGGTTAGTTCCATCTCACTGTTACCTGCTGTGGTAATAACCTGGTTAGTTACATCTCACTGTTACCTGCTGTAGTGTTAACCTGGTTAGTTGCATCTCACTGTTACCTGCTGGTTAGTTACATCTCCCTGTTACCCGCTGTGGTGTTAACCTGGTTAGTTACATCTCACTGTTACCTGCTGTAGTGTTAACCTGGTTAGTTACATCTCACTGTTACCTGCTGTGGTTTTAACCTGGTTAGTTCCATCTCACTGTTACCTGCTGGTTAGTTACATCTCACTGTTACCTGCTGTGGTGTTAACCTGGTTAGTTCCATCTCACTGTTACCTGCTGTGGTATTAACCTGGTTAGTTACATCTCACTGTTACCTGCTGTGATGTTAACCTGGTTAGTTACATCTCACTGTTACCTGCTGTGGTGTTAACCTGGTTAGTTATATCTCCCTGTTACCTGCTGGTTAGTTAAATCTCACTGTTACCCGCTGTGGTGTTAACCTGGTTAGTTACATCTCACTGTTACCTGCTGTGGTATTAACCTGGTTAGTTACATCTCACTGTTACCTGGTTAGTTACATCTCACTGTTACCTGCTGTGATGTTAACCTGGTTAGTTACATCTCACTGTTACCCGCTGTGGTGTTAACCTGGTTAGTTCCATCTCCCTGTTACCTGCTGTGGTGTTAACCTGGTTAGTTATATCTCACTGTTACCTGCTGTGGTATTAACCTGGTTAGTTCCATCTCACTGTTACCTGCTGTGGTATTAACCTGGTTAGTTACATCTCACTGTTACCTGCTGTGGTGTTAACCTGGTTAGTTATATCTCCCTGTTACCTGCTGTGGTGTTAACCTGGTTAGTTATATCTCACTGTTACCTGCTGTGGTATTAACCTGGTTAGTTCCATCTCACTGTTACCTGCTGTGGTATTAACCTGGTTAGTTACATCTCACTGGTACCTGCTGTGGTGTTAACCTGGTTAGTTACATCTCACTGTTACCTGCTGTGGTGTTAACCTGGTTAGTTACATCTCACTGTTATCTGCTGGTTAGTTATATCTCCCTGTTACCTGCTGTGGTGTTAACCTGGTTAGTTACATCTCACTGTTACCTGCTGTGGCGTTAACCTGGTTAGTTACATCTCCCTGTTACCCGCTGTGGTGTTAACCTGGTTAGTTACATCTCACTGTTACCTGCTGGTTAGTTATATCTCCCTGTTACCTGCTGTGGTGTTAACCTGGTTAGTTACATCTCACTGTTACCTGCTGTGGTGTTAACCTGGTTAGTTACATCTCCCTGTTACCCGCTTTGGTGTTAACCTGGTTAGTTACATCTCACTGTTACCTGCTGTAGTGTTAACCTGGTTAGTTCCATCTCACTGTTACCTGCTGTGGTAATAACCTGGTTAGTTACATCTCACTGTTACCTGCTGTAGTGTTAACCTGGTTAGTTGCATCTCACTGTTACCTGCTGGTTAGTTACATCTCACTGTTACCTGCTGTGGTGTTAACCTGGTTAGTTACATCTCACTGTTACCTGGTTAGTTCCATCTCACTGTTACCTGCTGTGGTATTAACCTGGTTAGTTACATCTCACTGTTACCTGCTGTAGTGTTAACCTGGTTAGTTACATCTCACTGTTACCTGCTGTGGTGTTAACCTGGTTAGTTATATCTCACTGTTACCTGCTGTGGTGTTAACCTGGTTAGATACATCTCACTGTTACCTGCTGTAGTGTTAACCTGGTTAGTTACATCTCACTGTTACCTGCTGTGGTGTTAACCTGGTTAGTTCCATCTCACTGTTACCTGCTGTGGTATTAACCTGGTTAGTTGCATCTCACTGTTACCTGCTGTGGTGTTAACCTGGTTAGTTACATCTCACTGTTACCTGCTGTAGTGTTAACCTGGTTAGTTCCATCTCACTGTTACCTGCTGTGGTAATAACCTGGTTAGTTACATCTCACTGTTACCTGCTGTAGTGTTAACCTGGTTAGTTGCATCTCACTGTTACCTGCTGGTTAGTTACATCTCACTGTTACCTGCTGTGGTGTTAACCTGGTTAGTTACATCTCACTGTTACCTGCTGTGGTATTAACCTGGTTAGTTACATCTCACTGTTACCTGGTTAGTTCCATCTCACTGTTACCTGCTGTGGTATTAACCTGGTTAGTTACATCTCACTGTTACCTGCTGGTTAGTTACATCTCACTGTTACCTGCTGTGGTGTTAACCTGGTTAGTTACATCTCACTGTTACCTGCTGTGGTGTTAACCTGGTTAGTTACATCTCCCTGTTACCTGCTGTGGTATTAACCTGGTTAGTTACATCTCACTGTTACCTGCTGTGGTATTTACCTGGTTAGTTACATCTCACTGTTACCTGCTGTGATGTTAACCTGGTTAGTTACATCTCACTGTTACCTGCTGTGGTGTTAACCTGGTTAGTTCCATCTCACTGTTACCTGCTGTGGTGTTAACCTGGTTAGTTATATCTCCCTGTTACCTGCTGGTTAGTTACATCTCACTGTTACCCGCTGTGGTGTTAACCTGGTTAGTTACATCTCACTGTTACCTGCTGTGGTATTAACCTGGTTAGTTACATCTCACTGTTACCTGGTTAGTTACATCTCACTGTTACCTGCTGTGATGTTAACCTGGTTAGTTACATCTCACTGTTACCCGCTGTGGTGTTAACCTGGTTAGTTCCATCTCCCTGTTACCTGCTGTGGTGTTAACCTGGTTAGTTATATCTCACTGTTACCTGCTGTGGTATTAACCTGGTTAGTTCCATCTCACTGTTACCTGCTGTGGTATTAACCTGGTTAGTTACATCTCACTGTTACCTGCTGTGGTGTTAACCTGGTTAGTTATATCTCCCTGTTACCTGCTGTGGTGTTAACCTGGTTAGTTATATCTCACTGTTACCTGCTGTGGTATTAACCTGGTTAGTTCCATCTCACTGTTACCTGCTGTGGTATTAACCTGGTTAGTTACATCTCACTGTTACCTGCTGTGGTGTTAACCTGGTTAGTTACATCTCACTGTTACCTGCTGTGGTGTTAACCTGGTTAGTTACATCTCACTGTTATCTGCTGGTTAGTTATATCTCCCTGTTACCTGCTGTGGTGTTAACCTGGTTAGTTACATCTCACTGTTACCTGCTGTGGTGTTAACCTGGTTAGTTACATCTCCCTGTTACCCGCTGTGGTGTTAACCTGGTTAGTTACATCTCACTGTTACCTGCTGGTTAGTTATATCTCCCTGTTACCTGCTGTGGTATTAACCTGGTTAGTTACATCTCACTGTTACCTGCTGGTTAGTTACATCTCACTGTTACCTGTTGGTTAGTTACATCTCACTGTTACCTGCTGTGGTATTAACCTGGTTAGTTACATCTCACTGTTACCTGGTTAGTTACATCTCACTGTTACCTGCTGTGGTATTAACCTGGTTAGTTACATCTCACTGTTACCTGCTGTGGTATTACCTGGTTAGTTACATCTCACTGTTACCTGCTGGTTAGTTACATCTCACTGTTACCTGCTGTGGTGTTAACCTGGTTAGTTACATCTCACTGTTACCTGCTATGGTATTAACCTGGTTAGTTACATCTCACTGTTACCTGCTGTGGTGTTAACCTGGTTAGTTACATCTCACTGTTACCTGCTCTGGTGTTAACCTGGTGAGTTACATCTCACTGTTACCTGGTTAGTTCCATCTCACTGTTACCTGCTGTGGTGTTAACCTGGTTAGTTCCATCTCACTGTTACCTGCTGTGGTGTTAACCTGGTTAGTTACATCTCACTGTTACCTGCTGTGGTGTTAACCTGGTTAGTTACATCTCACTGTTACCTGCTGTGGTGTTAACCTGGTTAGTTATATCTCCCTGTTACCTGCTGTGGTGTTAACCTGGTTAGTTATATCTCACTGTTACCTGCTGTGGTATTAACCTGGTTAGTTCCATCTCACTGTTACCTGCTGTGGTATTAACCTGGTTAGTTACATCTCACTGTTACCTGCTGTGGTGTTAACCTGGTTAGTTACATCTCACTGTTACCTGCTGTAGTGTTAACCTGGTTAGTTGCATCTCACTGTTACCTGCTGTGGTGTTAACCTGGTTAGTTACATCTCACTGTTACCTGCTGTGGTGTTAACCTGGTTAGTTACATCTCACTGTTACCTGCTGGTTAGTTATATCTCCCTGTTACCTGCTGTGGTGTTAACCTGGTTAGTTAAATCTCACTGTTACCTGCTGTGGTGTTAACCTGGTTAGTTCCATTTCACTGTTACCTGCTGTGGTAATAACCTGGTTAGTTACATCTCACTGTTACCTGCTGTAGTGTTAACCTGGTTAGTTGCATCTCACTGTTACCTGCTGGTTAGTTACATCTCACTGTTACCTGCTGTGGTGTTAACCTGGTTAGTTACATCTCACTGTTACCTGCTGTGGTATTAACCTGGTTAGTTACATCTCACTGTTACCTGGTTAGTTCCATCTCACTGTTACCTGCTGTGGTATTAACCTGGTTAGTTACATCTCACTGTTACCTGCTGTGGTGTTAACCTGGTTAGTTATATCTCCCTGTTACCTGCTGTGGTGTTAACCTGGTTAGTTATATCTCACTGTTACCTGCTGTGGTATTAACCTGGTTAGTTCCATCTCACTGTTACCTGCTGTGGTATTAACCTGGTTAGTTACATCTCACTGTTACCTGCTGTGGTGTTAACCTGGTTAGTTACATCTCACTGTTACCTGCTGTGGTGTTAACCTGGTTAGTTACATCTCACTGTTATCTGCTGGTTAGTTATATCTCCCTGTTACCTGCTGTGGTGTTAACCTGGTTAGTTACATCTCACTGTTACCTGCTGTGGTGTTAACCTGGTTAGTTACATCTCCCTGTTACCCGCTGTGGTGTTAACCTGGTTAGTTACATCTCACTGTTACCTGCTGGTTAGTTATATCTCCCTGTTACCTGCTGTGGTGTTAACCTGGTTAGTTACATCTCACTGTTACCTGCTGTGGTGTTAACCTGGTTAGTTACATCTCCCTGTTACCCGCTTTGGTGTTAACCTGGTTAGTTACATCTCACTGTTACCTGCTGTAGTGTTAACCTGGTTAGTTCCATCTCACTGTTACCTGCTGTGGTAATAACCTGGTTAGTTACATCTCACTGTTACCTGCTGTAGTGTTAACCTGGTTAGTTGCATCTCACTGTTACCTGCTGGTTAGTTACATCTCACTGTTACCTGCTGTGGTGTTAACCTGGTTAGTTACATCTCACTGTTACCTGGTTAGTTCCATCTCACTGTTACCTGCTGTGGTATTAACCTGGTTAGTTACATCTCACTGTTACCTGCTGTAGTGTTAACCTGGTTAGTTACATCTCACTGTTACCTGCTGTGGTGTTAACCTGGTTAGTTATATCTCACTGTTACCTGCTGTGGTGTTAACCTGGTTAGATACATCTCACTGTTACCTGCTGTAGTGTTAACCTGGTTAGTTACATCTCACTGTTACCTGCTGTGGTGTTAACCTGGTTAGTTCCATCTCACTGTTACCTGCTGTGGTATTAACCTGGTTAGTTGCATCTCACTGTTACCTGCTGTGGTGTTAACCTGGTTAGTTACATCTCACTGTTACCTGCTGTAGTGTTAACCTGGTTAGTTCCATCTCACTGTTACCTGCTGTGGTAATAACCTGGTTAGTTACATCTCACTGTTACCTGCTGTAGTGTTAACCTGGTTAGTTGCATCTCACTGTTACCTGCTGGTTAGTTACATCTCACTGTTACCTGCTGTGGTGTTAACCTGGTTAGTTACATCTCACTGTTACCTGCTGTGGTATTAACCTGGTTAGTTACATCTCACTGTTACCTGGTTAGTTCCATCTCACTGTTACCTGCTGTGGTATTAACCTGGTTAGTTACATCTCACTGTTACCTGCTGGTTAGTTATATCTCCCTGTTACCTGCTGTGGTGTTAACCTGGTTAGTTACATCTCACTGTTACCTGCTGTGGTGTTAACCTGGTTAGTTACATCTCCCTGTTACCTGCTGTGGTATTAACCTGGTTAGTTACATCTCACTGTTACCTGCTGTGGTATTTACCTGGTTAGTTACATCTCACTGTTACCTGCTGTGATGTTAACCTGGTTAGTTACATCTCACTGTTACCTGCTGTGGTGTTAACCTGGTTAGTTCCATCTCACTGTTAACTGCTGTGGTGTTAACCTGGTTAGTTATATCTCCCTGTTACCTGCTGGTTAGTTACATCTCACTGTTACCCGCTGTGGTGTTAACCTGGTTAGTTACATCTCACTGTTACCTGCTGTGGTATTAACCTGGTTAGTTACATCTCACTGTTACCTGGTTAGTTACATCTCACTGTTACCTGCTGTGATGTTAACCTGGTTAGTTACATCTCACTGTTACCCGCTGTGGTGTTAACCTGGTTAGTTCCATCTCCCTGTTACCTGCTGTGGTGTTAACCTGGTTAGTTATATCTCACTGTTACCTGCTGTGGTATTAACCTGGTTAGTTCCATCTCACTGTTACCTGCTGTGGTATTAACCTGGTTAGTTACATCTCACTGTTACCTGCTGTGGTGTTAACCTGGTTAGTTATATCTCCCTGTTACCTGCTGTGGTGTTAACCTGGTTAGTTATATCTCACTGTTACCTGCTGTGGTATTAACCTGGTTAGTTCCATCTCACTGTTACCTGCTGTGGTATTAACCTGGTTAGTTACATCTCACTGTTACCTGCTGTGGTGTTAACCTGGTTAGTTACATCTCACTGTTACCTGCTGTGGTGTTAACCTGGTTAGTTACATCTCACTGTTATCTGCTGGTTAGTTATATCTCCCTGTTACCTGCTGTGGTGTTAACCTGGTTAGTTACATCTCACTGTTACCTGCTGTGGTGTTAACCTGGTTAGTTACATCTCCCTGTTACCCGCTGTGGTGTTAACCTGGTTAGTTACATCTCACTGTTACCTGCTGGTTAGTTATATCTCCCTGTTACCTGCTGTGGTATTAACCTGGTTAGTTACATCTCACTGTTACCTGCTGGTTAGTTACATCTCACTGTTACCTGTTGGTTAGTTACATCTCACTGTTACCTGCTGTGGTATTAACCTGGTTAGTTACATCTCACTGTTACCTGGTTAGTTACATCTCACTGTTACCTGCTGTGGTATTAACCTGGTTAGTTACATCTCACTGTTACCTGCTGTGGTATTACCTGGTTAGTTACATCTCACTGTTACCTGCTGGTTAGTTACATCTCACTGTTACCTGCTGTGGTGTTAACCTGGTTAGTTACATCTCACTGTTACCTGCTATGGTATTAACCTGGTTAGTTACATCTCACTGTTACCTGCTGTGGTGTTAACCTGGTTAGTTACATCTCACTGTTACCTGCTCTGGTGTTAACCTGGTTAGTTACATCTCACTGTTACCTGGTTAGTTCCATCTCACTGTTACCTGCTGTGGTGTTAACCTGGTTAGTTCCATCTCACTGTTACCTGCTGTGGTGTTAACCTGGTTAGTTACATCTCACTGTTACCTGCTGTGCTATTAACCTGGTTAGTTACATCTCACTGTTATCTGCTGTGGTGTTAACCTGTTTAGTTACATCTCACTGTTACCTGCTGTGGTGTTAACCTGGTTAGTTCCATCTCACTGTTACCTGCTGTGGTGTTAACCTGGTTAGTTACATCTCACTGTTACCTGCTGAGGTGTTAACCTGGTTAGTTACATCTCACTGTTACCTGCTGTGGTATTAACCTGGTTAGTTACATCTCACTGTTACCTGGTTAGTTCCATCTCACTGTTACCTGCTGTGGTATTAACCTGGTTAGTTACATCTCACTGTTACCTGCTGTGGTATTAACCTGGTTAGTTATATCTCCCTGTTACCTGCTGTGTTATTAACCTGGTTAGTTACATCTCACTGTTACCTGCTGTGGTATTAACCTGGTTAGTTCCATCTCACTGTTAACTGGTTAGTTACATCTCACTGTTACCTGCTGTGGTATTAACCTGGTTAGTTACATCTCACTGTTACCTGCTGTGGTATTAACCTGGTTAGTTACATCTCACTGTTACCTGCTGTGGTATTAACCTGGTTAGTTCCATCTCACTGTTAACTGGTTAGTTACATCTCCCTGTTACCTGCTGTGGTATTAACCTGGTTAGTTACATCTCACTGTTACCTGCTGTGGTGTTAACCTGGTTAGTTCCATCTCCCTGTTACCTGCTGTGGTGTTAACCTGGTTAGTTATATCTCACTGTTACCTGCTGTGGTATTAACCTGGTTAGTTCCATCTCACTGTTACCTGCTGTGGTATTAACCTGGTTAGTTACATCTCACTGTTACCTGCTGTGGTGTTAACCTGGTTAGTTATATCTCCCTGTTACCTGCTGTGGTGTTAACCTGGTTAGTTATATCTCACTGTTACCTGCTGTGGTATTAACCTGGTTAGTTCCATCTCACTGTTACCTGCTGTGGTATTAACCTGGTTAGTTACATCTCACTGTTACCTGCTGTGGTGTTAACCTGGTTAGTTACATCTCACTGTTACCTGCTGTGGTGTTAACCTGGTTAGTTACATCTCACTGTTACCTGCTGGTTAGTTACATCTCACTGTTACCTGCTGTGGTGTTAACCTGGTTAGTTACATCTCACTGTTACCTGCTGTGGTGTTAACCTGGTTAGTTACATCTCCCTGTTACCCGCTGTGGTGTTAACCTGGTTAGTTACATCTCACTGTTACCTGCTGGTTAGTTATATCTCCCTGTTACCTGCTGTGGTGTTAACCTGGTTAGTTACATCTCACTGTTACCTGCTGTGGTGTTAACCTGGTTAGTTACATCTCCCTGTTACCCGCTGTGGTGTTAACCTGGTTAGTTACATCTCACTGTTACCTGCTGTAGTGTTAACCTGGTTAGTTACATCTCACTGTTACCTGCTGTGGTTTTAACCTGGTTAGTTCCATCTCACTGTTACCTGCTGGTTAGTTACATCTCACTGTTACCTGCTGTGGTGTTAACCTGGTTAGTTCCATCTCACTGTTACCTGCTGTGGTATTAACCTGGTTAGTTACATCTCACTGTTACCTGCTGTGGTGTTAACCTGGTTAGTTATATCTCACTGTTACCTGCTGTGGTGTTAACCTGGTTAGTTACATCTCACTGTTACCTGCTGTGGTGTTAACCTGGTTAGTTAAATCTCACTGTTACCTGCTGTGGTATTAACCTGGTTAGTTCCATCTCACTGTTACCTGCTGTGGTACTAACCTGGTTAGCTACATCTCACTGTCACCTGCTGTAGTGTTAACCAGGTTAGTTACATCTCACTGTTACCTGCTGTGGTACTAACCTGGTTAGTTACATCTCACTGTTACCTGCTGTAGTGTTAACCTGGTTAGTTACATCTCACTGTTACCTGCTGTGGTGTTAACCTGGTTAGTTACATCTCACTGTTACCTGCTGTGGTGTTAACCTGGTTAGTTACATCTCCCTGTTACCCGCTGTGGTGTTAACCTGGTTAGTTACATCTCACTGTTACCTGCTGGTTAGTTATATCTCCCTGTTACCTGCTGTGGTGTTGACCTGGTTAGTTACATCTCACTGTTACCTGCTGTGGTGTTAACCTGGTTAGTTACATCTCCCTGTTAACCGCTGTGGTGTTAACCTGGTTAGTTACATCTCACTGTTACCTGCTGTAGTGTTAACCTGGTTAGTTACATCTCACTGTTACCTGCTGTGGTTTTAACCTGGTTAGTTCCATCTCACTGTTACCTGCTGGTTAGTTACATCTCACTGTTACCTGCTGTGGTGTTAACCTGGTTAGTTCCATCTCACTGTTACCTGCTGTGGTATTAACCTGGTTAGTTACATCTCACTGTTACCTGCTGTGGTGTTAACCTGGTTAGTTATATCTCACTGTTACCTGCTGTGGTGTTAACCTGGTTAGTTACATCTCACTGTTACCTGCTGTGGTGTTAACCTGGTTAGTTATATCTCACTGTTACCTGCTGTGGTGTTAACCTGGTTAGTTCCATCTCACTGTTACCTGCTGTGGTGTTAACCTGGTTAGTTCCATCTCACTGTTACCTGCTGTGGTACTAACCTGGTTAGTTACATCTCACTGTCACCTGCTGTAGTGTTAACCAGGTTAGTTACATCTCACTGTTACCTGCTGTGGTACTAACCTGGTTAGTTACATCTCACTGTTACCTGCTGTAGTGTTAACCTGGTTAGTTACATCTCACTGTTACCTGCTGTGGTGTTAACCTGGTTAGTTACATCTCACTGTTACCTGCTGTGGTATTAACCTGGTTAGTTACATCTCACTGTTACCTGCTGTGGTATTAACCTGGTTAGTTATATCTCACTGTTACCTGCTGTGGTGTTAACCTGGTTAGTTATATCTCACTGTTACCTGCTGTGGTGTTAACCTGGTTAGTTACATCTCACTGTTACCTGCTGTGGTATTAACCTGGTTAGTTACATCTCACTGTTACCTGCTGGTTAGTTCCATCTCACTGTTACCTGCTGTGGTGTTAACCTGGTTAGTTATATCTCACTGTTATCTGCTGGTTAGTTCCATCTCACTGTTACCTGCTGTGGTGTTAACCTGGTTAGTTACATCTCACTGTTACCTGCTGTGGTGTTAACCTGGTTAGTTACATCTCATTGTTACCTGCTGTGGTGTTAACCTGGTTAGTTATATCTCACTGTTACCTGCTGTGGTGTTAACCTGGTTAGTTACATCTCACTGTTATCTGCTGGTTAGTTCCATCTCACTGTTACCTGCTGTGGTGTTAACCTGGTTAGTTCCATCTCACTGTTACCTGCTGTGGTATTAACCTGGTTAGTTACATCCCACTGTTACCTGCTGTGGTATTAACCTGGTTAGTTATATCTCACTGTTACCTGCTGTGGTGTTAACCTGGTTAGTTACATCTCACTGTTACCTGCTGTGCTTTTAACCTGGTTAGTTACATCTCACTGTTACCTGTTGTGGTATTAACCTGGTTAGTTATATCTCACTGTTACCTGCTGTGGTGTTAACCTGGTTAGTTCCATCTCACTGTTACCTGCTGTGGTGTTAACCTGGTTAGTTCCATCTCACTGTTACCTGCTGTGGTACTAACCTGGTTAGTTACATCTCACTGTCACCTGCTGTAGTGTTAACCAGGTTAGTTACATCTCACTGTTACCTGCTGTGGTACTAACCTGGTTAGTTACATCTCACTGTTACCTGCTGTAGTGTTAACCTGGTTAGTTACATCTCACTGTTACCTGCTGTGGTGTTAACCTGGTTAGTTACATCTCACTGTTACCTGCTGTGGTATTAACCTGGTTAGTTACATCTCACTGTTACCTGCTGTGGTATTAACCTGGTTAGTTATATCTCACTGTTACCTGCTGTGGTGTTAACCTGGTTAGTTATATCTCACTGTTACCTGCTGTGGTGTTAACCTGGTTAGTTACATCTCACTGTTACCTGCTGTGGTATTAACCTGGTTAGTTACATCTCACTGTTACCTGCTGGTTAGTTCCATCTCACTGTTACCTGCTGTGGTGTTAACCTGGTTAGTTATATCTCACTGTTATCTGCTGGTTAGTTCCATCTCACTGTTACCTGCTGTGGTGTTAACCTGGTTAGTTACATCTCATTGTTACCTGCTGTGGTGTTAACCTGGTTAGTTATATCTCACTGTTACCTGCTGTGGTGTTAACCTGGTTAGTTACATCTCACTGTTATCTGCTGGTTAGTTCCATCTCACTGTTACCTGCTGTGGTGTTAACCTGGTTAGTTCCATCTCACTGTTACCTGCTGTGGTGTTAACCTGGTTAGTTACATCTCACTGTTACCTGCTGTGGTATTAACCTGGTTAGTTATATCTCACTGTTACCTGCTGTGGTGTTAACCTGGTTAGTTACATCTCACTGTTACCTGCTGTGCTTTTAACCTGGTTAGTTACATCTCACTGTTACCTGTTGTGGTATTAACCTGGTTAGTTCCATCTCACTGTTACCTGCTGTGGTGTTAACCTGGTTAGTTCCATCTCACTGTTACCTGCTGTGGTGTTAACCTGGTTAGTTCCATCTCACTGTTACCTGCTGTGGTGTTAACCTGGTTAGTTACATCTCACTGTTACCTGCTGTGGTATTAACCTGGTTAGTTACATCTCACTGTTACCTGCTGTGGTGTTAACCTGGTTAGTTACATCTCACTGTTACCTGCTGGTTAGTTACATCTCACTGTTACCTGCTGTGGTGTTAACCTGGTTAGTTACATCTCACTGTTACCTGCTGTGGTATTAACCTGGTTAGTTCCATCTCACTGTTAACACCTGTGGTGTTAACCTGGTTAGTTCCATCTCACTGTTACCTGCTGTGGTGTTAACCTGGTTAGTTACATCTCACTGTTAACACCTGTGGTATTAACCTGGTTAGTTACATCTCACTGTTACCTGCTGTGGTGTTAACCTGGTGAGTTACATCTCACTGTTAACACCTGTGGTATTAACCTGGTGAGTTACATCTCACTGTTACCTGCTGTGGTGTTAACCTGGTTAGTTACATCTCACTGTTACCTGCTGTGGTGTTAACCTGGTTAGTTACATCTCACTGTTACCTGCTGTGGTGTTAACCTGGTTAGTTACATCTCACTGTTACCTGCTGTGGTGTTAACCTGGTTAGTTATATCTCACTGTTACCTGCTGTGGTGTTAACCTGGTTAGTTACATCTCACTGTTACCTGCTGTAGTGTTAACCTGGTTAGTTACATCTCACTGTTACCTGCTGTGGTGTTAACCTGGTTAGTTCCATCTCACTGTTACCTGCTGTGGTATTAACCTGGTTAGTTGCATCTCACTGTTACCTGCTGTGGTGTTAACCTGGTTAGTTGCATCTCACTGTTACCTGCTGTAGTGTTAACCTGGTTAGTTCCATCTCACTGTTACCTGCTGTGGTAATAACCTGGTTAGTTACATCTCACTGTTACCTGCTGTAGTGTTAACCTGGTTAGTTGCATCTCACTGTTACCTGCTGGTTAGTTACATCTCACTGTTACCTGCTGTGGTGTTAACCTGGTTAGTTACATCTCACTGTTACCTGCTGTGGTATTAACCTGGTTAGTTACATCTCACTGTTACCTGGTTAGTTCCATCTCACTGTTACCTGCTGTGGTATTAACCTGGTTAGTTACATCTCACTGTTACCTGCTGGATAGTTATATCTCCCTGTTACCTGCTGTGGTGTTAACCTGGTTAGTTACTTCTCACTGTTACCTGCTGTGGTGTTAACCTGGTTAGTTACATCTCCCTGTTACCTGCTGTGGTATTAACCTGGTTAGTTACATCTCACTGTTACCTGCTGTGGTATTAACCTGGTTAGTTACATCTCACTGTTACCTGCTGTGATGTTAACCTGGTTAGTTACATCTCACTGTTACCTGCTGTGGTGTTAACCTGGTTAGTTCCATCTCACTGTTACCTGCTGTGGTGTTAACCTGGTTAGTTATATCTCACTGTTACCTGCTGGTTAGTTACATCTCACTGTTACCCGCTGTGGTGTTAACCTGGTTAGTTACATCTCACTGTTACCTGCTGTGGTATTAACCTGGTTAGTTACATCTCACTGTTACCTGGTTAGTTACATCTCACTGTTACCTGCTGTGATGTTAACCTGGTTAGTTACATCTCACTGTTACCCGCTGTGGTGTTAACCTGGTTAGTTCCATCTCCCTGTTACCTGCTGTGGTTTTAACCTGGTTAGTTATATCTCACTGTTACCTGCTGTGGTATTAACCTGGTTAGTTCCATCTCACTGTTACCTGCTGTGGTATTAACCTGGTTAGTTACATCTCACTGTTACCTGCTGTGGTGTTAACCTGGTTAGTTATATCTCCCTGTTACCTGCTGTGGTGTTAACCTGGTTAGTTATATCTCACTGTTACCTGCTGTGGTATTAACCTGGTTAGTTCCATCTCACTGTTACCTGCTGTGGTATTAACCTGGTTAGTTACATCTCACTGTTACCTGCTGTGGTGTTAACCTGGTTAGTTACATCTCACTGTTACCTGCTGTGGTGTTAACCTGGTTAGTTACATCTCACTGTTATCTGCTGGTTAGTTATATCTCCCTGTTACCTGCTGTGGTGTTAACCTGGTTAGTTACATCTCACTGTTACCTGCTGTGGTGTTAACCTGGTTAGTTACATCTCCCTGTTACCCGCTGTGGTGTTAACCTGGTTAGTTACATCTCACTGTTACCAGCTGGTTAGTTATATCTCCCTGTTACCTGCTGTGGTGTTAACCTGGTTAGTTACATCTCACTGTTACCTGCTGTGGTGTTAACCTGGTTAGTTACATCTCACTGTTACCTGCTGTGGTGTTAACCTGGTTAGTTATATCTCACTGTTATCTGCTGGTTAGTTCCATCTCACTGTTACCTGCTGTGGTGTTAACCTGGTTAGTTATATCTCACTGTTACCTGCTGTGGTGTTAACCTGGTTAGTTACATCTCACTGTTACCTGCTGTGGTGTTAACCTGGTTAGTTATATCTCACTGTTACCTGCTGTGGTGTTAACCTGGTTAGTTACATCTCACTGTTATCTGCTGGTTAGTTCCATCTCACTGTTACCTGCTGTGGTGTTAACCTGGTTAGTTCCATCTCACTGTTACCTGCTGTGGTATTAACCTGGTTAGTTACATCTCACTGTTACCTGCTGTGGTATTAACCTGGTTAGTTATATCTCACTGTTACCTGCTGTGGTGTTAACCTGGTTAGTTACATCTCACTGTTACCTGCTGTGCTTTTAACCTGGTTAGTTACATCTCACTGTTACCTGTTGTGGTATTAACCTGGTTAGTTCCATCTCACTGTTACCTGCTGTGGTGTTAACCTGGTTAGTTCCATCTCACTGTTACCTGCTGTGGTGTTAACCTGGTTAGTTCCATCTCACTGTTACCTGCTGTGGTGTTAACCTGGTTAGTTACATCTCACTGTTACCTGCTGTGGTATTAACCTGGTTAGTTACATCTCACTGTTACCTGCTGTGGTATTAACCTGGTTAGTTACATCTCACTGTTACCTGGTTAGTTCCATCTCACTGTTACCTGCTGTGGTATTAACCTGGTTAGTTACATCTCACTGTTACCTGCTGGATAGTTATATCTCCCTGTTACCTGCTGTGGTGTTAACCTGATTAGTTACTTCTCACTGTTACCTGCTGTGGTGTTAACCTGGTTAGTTACATCTCCCTGTTACCTGCTGTGGTATTAACCTGGTTAGTTACATCTCACTGTTACCTGCTGTGGTATTAACCTGGTTAGTTACATCTCACTGTTACCTGCTGTGATGTTAACCTGGTTAGTTACATCTCACTGTTACCTGCTGTGGTGTTAACCTGGTTAGTTCCATCTCACTGTTACCTGCTGTGGTGTTAACCTGGTTAGTTATATCTCACTGTTACCTGCTGGTTAGTTACATCTCACTGTTACCCGCTGTGGTGTTAACCTGGTTAGTTACATCTCACTGTTACCTGCTGTGGTATTAACCTGGTTAGTTACATCTCACTGTTACCTGGTTAGTTACATCTCACTGTTACCTGCTGTGATGTTAACCTGGTTAGTTACATCTCACTGTTACCCGCTGTGGTGTTAACCTGGTTAGTTCCATCTCCCTGTTACCTGCTGTGGTTTTAACCTGGTTAGTTATATCTCACTGTTACCTGCTGTGGTATTAACCTGGTTAGTTCCATCTCACTGTTACCTGCTGTGGTATTAACCTGGTTAGTTACATCTCACTGTTACCTGCTGTGGTGTTAACCTGGTTAGTTATATCTCCCTGTTACCTGCTGTGGTGTTAACCTGGTTAGTTATATCTCACTGTTACCTGCTGTGGTATTAACCTGGTTAGTTCCATCTCACTGTTACCTGCTGTGGTATTAACCTGGTTAGTTACATCTCACTGTTACCTGCTGTGGTGTTAACCTGGTTAGTTACATCTCACTGTTACCTGCTGTGGTGTTAACCTGGTTAGTTACATCTCACTGTTATCTGCTGGTTAGTTATATCTCCCTGTTACCTGCTGTGGTGTTAACCTGGTTAGTTACATCTCACTGTTACCTGCTGTGGTGTTAACCTGGTTAGTTACATCTCACTGTTACCTGCTGGTTAGTTATATCTCCCTGTTACCTGCTGTGGTGTTAACCTGGTTAGTTACATCTCACTGTTACCTGCTGTGGTGTTAACCTGGTTAGTTACATCTCACTGTTACCTGCTGTGGTATTAACCTGGTTAGTTACATCTCACTGTTACCTGCTGGTTAGTTCCATCTCACTGTTACCTGCTGTGGTGTTAACCTGGTTAGTTATATCTCACTGTTATCTGCTGGTTAGTTCCATCTCACTGTTACCTGCTGTGGTGTTAACCTGGTTAGTTATATCTCACTGTTACCTGCTGTGGTGTTAACCTGGTTAGTTACATCTCACTGTTACCTGCTGTGGTGTTAACCTGGTTAGTTACATCTCACTGTTATCTGCTGGTTAGTTCCATCTCACTGTTACCTGCTGTGGTGTTAACCTGGTTAGTTCCATCTCACTGTTACCTGCTGTGGTATTAACCTGGTTAGTTACATCTCACTGTTACCTGCTGTGGTATTAACCTGGTTAGTTATATCTCACTGTTACCTGCTGTGGTGTTAACCTGGTTAGTTACATCTCACTGTTACCTGCTGTGCTTTTAACCTGGTTAGTTACATCTCACTGTTACCTGTTGTGGTATTAACCTGGTTAGTTCCATCTCACTGTTACCTGCTGTGGTGTTAACCTGGTTAGTTCCATCTCACTGTTACCTGCTGTGGTGTTAACCTGGTTAGTTCCATCTCACTGTTACCTGCTGTGGTGTTAACCTGGTTAGTTACATCTCACTGTTACCTGCTGTGGTATTAACCTGGTTAGTTACATCTCACTGTTACCTGCTGTGGTGTTAACCTGGTTAGTTACATCTCACTGTTACCTGCTGGTTAGTTACATCTCACTGTTACCTGCTGTGGTGTTAACCTGGTTAGTTACATCTCACTGTTACCTGCTGTGGTATTAACCTGGTTAGTTCCATCTCACTGTTAACACCTGTGGTGTTAACCTGGTTAGTTCCATCTCACTGTTACCTGCTGTGGTGTTAACCTGCTTAGTTACATCTCACTGTTAACACCTGTGGTATTAACCTGGTTAGTTACATCTCACTGTTACCTGCTGTGGTGTTAACCTGGTGAGTTACATCTCACTGTTAACACCTGTGGTATTAACCTGGTTAGTTACATCTCACTGTTACCTGCTGTGGTGTTAACCTGGTTAGTTACATCTCACTGTTACCTGCTGTGGTGTTAACCTGGTTAGTTACATCTCACTGTTACCTGCTGTGGTGTTAACCTGGTTAGTTATATCTCACTGTTACCTGCTGTGGTGTTAACCTGGTTAGTTACATCTCACTGTTACCTGCTGTAGTGTTAACCTGGTTAGTTACATCTCACTGTTACCTGCTGTGGTGTTAACCTGGTTAGTTCCATCTCACTGTTACCTGCTGTGGTATTAACCTGGTTAGTTGCATCTCACTGTTACCTGCTGTGGTGTTAACCTGGTTAGTTACATCTCACTGTTACCTGCTGTAGTGTTAACCTGGTTAGTTCCATCTCACTGTTACCTGCTGTGGTAATAACCTGGTTAGTTACATCTCACTGTTACCTGCTGTAGTGTTAACCTGGTTAGTTGCATCTCACTGTTACCTGCTGGTTAGTTACATCTCACTGTTACCTGCTGTGGTGTTAACCTGGTTAGTTACATCTCACTGTTACCTGCTGTGGTATTAACCTGGTTAGTTACATCTCACTGTTACCTGGTTAGTTCCATCTCACTGTTACCTGCTGTGGTATTAACCTGGTTAGTTACATCTCACTGTTACCTGCTGGTTAGTTATATCTCCCTGTTACCTGCTGTGGTGTTAACCTGGTTAGTTACTTCTCACTGTTACCTGCTGTGGTGTTAACCTGGTTAGTTACATCTCCCTGTTACCTGCTGTGGTATTTACCTGGTTAGTTACATCTCACTGTTACCTGCTGTGGTATTAACCTGGTTAGTTACATCTCACTGTTACCTGCTGTGATGTTAACCTGGTTAGTTACATCTCACTGTTACCTGCTGTGGTGTTAACCTGGTTAGTTCCATCTCACTGTTACCTGCTGTGGTGTTAACCTGGTTAGTTATATCTCACTGTTACCTGCTGGTTAGTTACATCTCACTGTTACCCGCTGTGGTGTTAACCTGGTTAGTTACATCTCACTGTTACCTGCTGTGGTATTAACCTGGTTAGTTACATCTCACTGTTACCTGGTTAGTTACATCTCACTGTTACCTGCTGTGATGTTAACCTGGTTAGTTACATCTCACTGTTACCCGCTGTGGTGTTAACCTGGTTAGTTCCATCTCCCTGTTACCTGCTGTGGTGTTAACCTGGTTAGTTATATCTCACTGTTACCTGCTGTGGTATTAACCTGGTTAGTTCCATCTCACTGTTACCTGCTGTGGTATTAACCTGGTTAGTTACATCTCACTGTTACCTGCTGTGGTGTTAACCTGGTTAGTTATATCTCCCTGTTACCTGCTGTGGTGTTAACCTGGTTAGTTATATCTCACTGTTACCTGCTGTGGTATTAACCTGGTTAGTTCCATCTCACTGTTACCTGCTGTGGTATTAACCTGGTTAGTTACATCTCACTGTTACCTGCTGGTTAGTTATATCTCCCTGTTACCTGCTGTGGTGTTAACCTGGTTAGTTACATCTCACTGTTACCTGCTGTGGTGTTAACCTGGTTAGTTACATCTCCCTGTTACCCGCTGTGGTGTTAACCTGGTTAGTTACATCTCACTGTTACCTGCTGGTTAGTTATATCTCCCTGTTACCTGCTGTGGTGTTAACCTGGTTAGTTACATCTCACTGTTACCTGCTGTGGTGTTAACCTGGTTAGTTACATCTCCCTGTTACCCGCTTTGGTGTTAACCTGGTTAGTTACATCTCACTGTTACCTGCTGTAGTGTTAACCTGGTTAGTTCCATCTCACTGTTACCTGCTGTGGTAATAACCTGGTTAGTTACATCTCACTGTTACCTGCTGTAGTGTTAACCTGGTTAGTTGCATCTCACTGTTACCTGCTGGTTTGTTACATCTCACTGTTACCTGCTGTGGTGTTAACCTGGTTAGTTACATCTCACTGTTACCTGCTGTGGTATTAACCTGGTTAGTTACATCTCACTGTTACCTGGTTAGTTCCATCTCACTGTTACCTGCTGTGGTATTAACCTGGTTAGTTACATCTCACTGTTACCTGCTGGTTAGTTATATCTCCCTGTTACCTGCTGTGGTGTTAACCTGGTTAGTTACATCTCACTGTTACCTGCTGTGGTGTTAACCTGGTTAGTTACATCTCCCTGTTACCTGCTGTGGTATTAACCTGGTTAGTTACATCTCACTGTTACCTGCTGTGGTATTAACCTGGTTAGTTACATCTCACTGTTACCTGCTGTGGTATTAACCTGGTTAGTTACATCTCACTGTTACCTGCTGTGGTGTTAACCTGGTTAGTTATATCTCCCTGTTACCTGCTGGTTAGTTACATCTCACTGTTACCCGCTGTGGTGTTAACCTGGTTAGTTACATCTCACTGTTACCTGCTGTGGTATTAACCTGGTTAGTTACATCTCACTGTTACCTGGTTAGTTACATCTCACTGTTACCTGCTGTGATGTTAACCTGGTTAGTTACATCTCACTGTTACCCGCTGTGGTGTTAACCTGGTTAGTTCCATCTCCCTGTTACCTGCTGTGGTGTTAACCTGGTTAGTTATATCTCACTGTTACCTGCTGTGGTATTAACCTGGTTAGTTCCATCTCACTGTTACCTGCTGTGGTATTAACCTGGTTAGTTACATCTCACTGTTACCTGCTGTGGTGTTAACCTGGTTAGTTACATCTCACTGTTACCTGCTGTGGTGTTGACCTGGTTAGTTACATCTCACTGTTATCTGCTGGTTAGTTATATCTCCCTGTTACCTGCTGTGGTGTTAACCTGGTTAGTTACATCTCACTGTTACCTGCTGTGGTGTTAACCTGGTTAGTTACATCTCCCTGTTACCCGCTGTGGTGTTAACCTGGTTAGTTACATCTCACTGTTACCTGCTGGTTAGTTATATCTCCCTGTTACCTGCTGTGGTGTTAACCTGGTTAGTTACATCTCACTGTTACCTGCTGTGGTGTTAACCTGGTTAGTTACATCTCCCTGTTACCCGCTTTGGTGTTAACCTGGTTAGTTACATCTCACTGTTACCTGCTGTAGTGTTAACCTGGTTAGTTACATCTCACTGTTACCTGCTGTGGTTTTAACCTGGTTAGTTCCATCTCACTGTTACCTGCTGGTTAGTTACATCTCACTGTTACCTGCTGTGGTGTTAACTTGGTTAGTTACATCTCACTGTTACCTGCTGTGGTATTAACCTGGTTAGTTACATCTCACTGTTACCTGCTGGTTAGTTACATCTCACTGTTACCTGCTGTGGTGTTAACCTGGTTAGTTACATCTCACTGTTACCTGCTGTGGTTTTAACCTGGTTAGTTCCATCTCACTGTTACCTGCTGGTTAGTTACATCTCACTGTTACCTGCTGTGGTGTTAACCTGGTTAGTTACATCTCACTGTTACCTGCTGTGGTATTAACCTGGTTAGTTACATCTCACTGTTACCTGCTGTGGTGTTAACCTGGTTAGTTCCATCTCACTGTTACCTGCTGTGGTATTAACCTGGTTAGTTACATCTCACTGTTACCTGCTGTGGTGTTAACCTGGTTAGTTACATCTCACTGTTACCTGCTGTGGTGTTAACCTGGTTAGTTATATCTCACTGTTACCTGCTGTGGTGTTAACCTGGTTAGTTCCATCTCACTGTTACCTGCTGTGGTGTTAACCTGGTTAGTTCCATCTCACTGTTACCTGCTGTGGTACTAATCTGGTTAGTTACATCTCACTGTCACCTGCTGTAGTGTTAACCAGGTTAGTTACATCTCACTGTTACCTGCTGTGGTACTAACCTGGTTAGTTACATCTCACTGTTACCTGCTGTAGTGTTAACCTGGTTAGTTACATCTCACTGTTACCTGCTGTGGTGTTAACCTGGTTAGTTACATCTCACTGTTACCTGCTGTGCTTTTAACCTGGTTAGTTACATCTCACTGTTACCTGCTGTGGTATTAACCTGGTTAGTTACATCTCACTGCTACCTGCTGTGGTGTTAACCTGGTTAGTTACATCTCCCTGTTACCTGCTGTGGTATTAACCTGGTTAGTTACATCTCACTGTTACCTGCTGTGGTGTTAATCTGGTTAGTTACATCTCACTGTTACCTGCTGTGGTGTTAACCTGGTTAGTTACATCTCACTGTTATCTGCTGTGGTGTTAACCTGGTTAGTTCCATCTCACTGTTACCTGCTGTGGTGTTAACCTGGTTAGTTCCATCTCACTGTTACCTGCTGTGGTGTTAACCTGGTTAGTTACATCTCACTGTTACCTGCTGTGGTGTTAACCTGGTTAGTTACATCTCACTGTTACCTGCTGGTTAGTTACATCTCACTGTTACCTGCTGTGGTGTTAACCTGGTTAGTTATATCTCACTGTTACCTGCTGTGGTATTAACCTGGTTAGTTCCATCTCACTGTTACCTGCTGTGGTACTAACCTGGTTAGCTACATCTCACTGTCACCTGCTGTAGTGTTAACCAGGTTAGTTACATCTCACTGTTACCTGCTGTGGTGTTAACCTGGTTAGTTACATCTCACTGTTACCTGCTGTGGTGTTGACCTGGTTAGTTACATCTCACTGTTATCTGCTGGTTAGTTATATCTCCCTGTTACCTGCTGTGGTGTTAACCTGGTTAGTTACATCTCACTGTTACCTGCTGTGGTGTTAACCTGGTTAGTTACATCTCCCTGTTACCCGCTGTGGTGTTAACCTGGTTAGTTACATCTCACTGTTACCTGCTGGTTAGTTATATCTCCCTGTTACCTGCTGTGGTGTTAACCTGGTTAGTTACATCTTACTGTTACCTGCTGTGGTGTTAACCTGGTTAGTTACATCTCCCTGTTACCCGCTTTGGTGTTAACCTGGTTAGTTACATCTCACTGTTACCTGCTGTAGTGTTAACCTGGTTAGTTACATCTCACTGTTACCTGCTGTGGTTTTAACCTGGTTAGTTCCATCTCACTGTTACCTGCTGGTTAGTTACATCTCACTGTTACCTGCTGTGGTGTTAACTTGGTTAGTTACATCTCACTGTTACCTGCTGTGGTATTAACCTGGTTAGTTACATCTCACTGTTACCTGCTGGTTAGTTACATCTCACTGTTACCTGCTGTGGTGTTAACCTGGTTAGTTACATCTCACTGTTACCTGCTGTGGTTTTAACCTGGTTAGTTCCATCTCACTGTTACCTGCTGGTTAGTTACATCTCACTGTTACCTGCTGTGGTGTTAACCTGGTTAGTTCCATCTCACTGTTACCTGCTGTGGTATTAACCTGGTTAGTTACATCTCACTGTTACCTGCTGTGGTGTTAACCTGGTTAGTTCCATCTCACTGTTACCTGCTGTGGTATTAACCTGGTTAGTTACATCTCACTGTTACCTGCTGTGGTGTTAACCTGGTTAGTTATATCTCACTGTTACCTGCTGTGGTGTTAACCTGGTTAGTTACATCTCACTGTTACCTGCTGTGGTGTTAACCTGGTTAGTTATATCTCACTGTTACCTGCTGTGGTGTTAACCTGGTTAGTTCCATCTCACTGTTACCTGCTGTGGTGTTAACCTGGTTAGTTCCATCTCACTGTTACCTGCTGTGGTACTAATCTGGTTAGTTACATCTCACTGTCACCTGCTGTAGTGTTAACCAGGTTAGTTACATCTCACTGTTACCTGCTGTGGTACTAACCTGGTTAGTTACATCTCACTGTTACCTGCTGTAGTGTTAACCTGGTTAGTTACATCTCACTGTTACCTGCTGTGGTGTTAACCTGGTTAGTTACATCTCACTGTTACCTGCTGTGCTTTTAACCTGGTTAGTTACATCTCACTGTTACCTGCTGTGGTATTAACCTGGTTAGTTACATCTCACTGCTACCTGCTGTGGTGTTAACCTGGTTAGTTACATCTCCCTGTTACCTGCTGTGGCATTAACCTGGTTAGTTACATCTCACTGTTACCTGCTGTGGTGTTAATCTGGTTAGTTACATCTCACTGTTACCTGCTGTGGTGTTAACCTGGTTAGTTACATCTCACTGTTACCTGCTGTGGTGTTAACCTGGTTAGTTCCATCTCACTGTTACCTGCTGTGGTGTTAACCTGGTTAGTTCCATCTCACTGTTACCTGCTGTGGTGTTAACCTGGTTAGTTACATCTCACTGTTACCTGCTGTGGTGTTAACCTGGTTAGTTACATCTCACTGTTACCTGCTGGTTAGTTACATCTCACTGTTACCTGCTGTGGTGTTAACCTGGTTAGTTACATCTCACTGTTACCTGCTGTGGTATTAACCTGGTTAGTTCCATCTCACTGTTAACACCTGTGGTGTTAACCTGGTTAGTTCCATCTCACTGTTACCTGCTGTGGTGTTAACCTGGTTAGTTACATCTCACTGTTAACACCTGTGGTGTTAACCTGGTTAGTTACATCTCACTGTTACCTGCTGTGGTGTTAACCTGGTGAGTTACATCTCACTGTTAACACCTGTGGTATTAACCTGGTTAGTTACATCTCACTCTTACCTGCTGTGGTGTTAACCTGGTTAGTTACATCTCACTGTTACCTGCTGTGGTGTTAACCTGGTTAGTTACATCTCACTGTTACCTGCTGTGGTGTTAACCTGGTTAGTTATATCTCCCTGTTACCTGCTGTGGTGTTAACCTGGTTAGTTACATCTCACTGTTACCTGCTGTAGTGTTAACCTGGTTAGTTACATCTCACTGTTACCTGCTGTGGTGTTAACCTGGTTAGTTCCATCTCACTGTTACCTGCTGTGGTATTAACCTGGTTAGTTGCATCTCACTGTTACCTGCTGTGGTGTTAACCTGGTTAGTTACATCTCACTGTTACCTGCTGTAGTGTTAACCTGGTTAGTTCCATCTCACTGTTACCTGCTGTGGTGTTAACCTGGTTAGTTATATCTCCCTGTTACCTGCTGGTTAGTTACATCTCACTGTTACCCGCTGTGGTGTTAACCTGGTTAGTTACATCTCACTGTTACCTGCTGTGGTATTAACCTGGTTAGTTACATCTCACTGTTACCTGGTTAGTTACATCTCACTGTTACCTGCTGTGATGTTAACCTGGTTAGTTACATCTCACTGTTACCCGCTGTGGTGTTAACCTGGTTAGTTCCATCTCCCTGTTACCTGCTGTGGTGTTAACCTGGTTAGTTATATCTCACTGTTACCTGCTGTGGTATTAACCTGGTTAGTTCCATCTCACTGTTACCTGCTGTGGTATTAACCTGGTTAGTTACATCTCACTGTTACCTGCTGTAGTGTTAGCCTGGTTAGTTATATCTCCCTGTTACCTGCTGTGGTGTTAACCTGGTTAGTTATATCTCACTGTTACCTGCTGTGGTATTAACCTGGTTAGTTCCATCTCACTGTTACCTGCTGTGGTATTAACCTGGTTAGTTACATCTCACTGTTACCTGCTGTGGTGTTAACCTGGTTAGTTATATCTCACTGTTACCTGCTGTGGTATTAACCTGGTTAGTTCCATCTCACTGTTACCTGCTGTGGTATTAACCTGGTTAGTTACATCTCACTGTTACCTGCTGTGGTGTTAACCTGGTTAGTTATATCTCACTGTTACCTGCTGTGGTATTAACCTGGTTAGTTACATCTCACTGTTACCTGCTGTGGTGTTAACCTGGTTAGTTACATCTCACTGTTACCTGCTGTGGTGTTGACCTGGTTAGTTACATCTCACTGTTATCTGCTGGTTAGTTATATCTCCCTGTTACCTGCTGTGGTGTTAACCTGGTTAGTTACATCTCACTGTTACCTGCTGTGGTGTTAACCTGGTTAGTTACATCTCCCTGTTACCCGCTGTGGTGTTAACCTGGTTAGTTACATCTCACTGTTACCTGCTGTGGTATTAACCTGGTTAGTTCCATCTCACTGTTACCTGCTGTGGTATTAACCTGGTTAGTTACATCTCACTGTTACCTGCTGTGGTGTTAACCTGGTTAGTTACATCTCACTGTTACCTGCTGTGGTGTTGACCTGGTTAGTTACATCTCACTGTTATCTGCTGGTTAGTTATATCTCCCTGTTACCTGCTGTGGTGTTAACCTGGTTAGTTACATCTCACTGTTACCTGCTGTGGTGTTAACCTGGTTAGTTACATCTCCCTGTTACCCGCTGTGGTGTTAACCTGGTTAGTTACATCTCACTGTTACCTGCTGGTTAGTTATATCTCCCTGTTACCTGCTGTGGTGTTAACCTGGTTAGTTACATCTCACTGTTACCTGCTGTGGTGTTAACCTGGTTAGTTACATCTCCCTGTTACCCGCTTTGGTGTTAACCTGGTTAGTTACATCTCACTGTTACCTGCTGTAGTGTTAACCTGGTTAGTTACATCTCACTGTTACCTGCTGTGGTTTTAACCTGGTTAGTTCCATCTCACTGTTACCTGCTGGTTAGTTACATCTCACTGTTACCTGCTGTGGTGTTAACTTGGTTAGTTACATCTCACTGTTACCTGCTGTGGTATTAACCTGGTTAGTTACATCTCACTGTTACCTGCTGGTTAGTTACATCTCACTGTTACCTGCTGTGGTGTTAACCTGGTTAGTTACATCTCACTGTTACCTGCTGTGGTTTTAACCTGGTTAGTTCCATCTCACTGTTACCTGCTGGTTAGTTACATCTCACTGTTACCTGCTGTGGTGTTAACCTGGTTAGTTACATCTCACTGTTACCTGCTGTGGTATTAACCTGGTTAGTTACATCTCACTGTTACCTGCTGTGGTGTTAACCTGGTTAGTTCCATCTCACTGTTACCTGCTGTGGTATTAACCTGGTTAGTTACATCTCACTGTTACCTGCTGTGGTGTTAACCTGGTTAGTTACATCTCACTGTTACCTGCTGTGGTGTTAACCTGGTTAGTTATATCTCACTGTTACCTGCTGTGGTGTTAACCTGGTTAGTTCCATCTCACTGTTACCTGCTGTGGTGTTAACCTGGTTAGTTCCATCTCACTGTTACCTGCTGTGGTACTAATCTGGTTAGTTACATCTCACTGTCACCTGCTGTAGTGTTAACCAGGTTAGTTACATCTCACTGTTACCTGCTGTGGTACTAACCTGGTTAGTTACATCTCACTGTTACCTGCTGTAGTGTTAACCTGGTTAGTTACATCTCACTGTTACCTGCTGTGGTGTTAACCTGGTTAGTTACATCTCACTGTTACCTGCTGTGCTTTTAACCTGGTTAGTTACATCTCACTGTTACCTGCTGTGGTATTAACCTGGTTAGTTACATCTCACTGCTACCTGCTGTGGTGTTAACCTGGTTAGTTACATCTCCCTGTTACCTGCTGTGGTATTAACCTGGTTAGTTACATCTCACTGTTACCTGCTGTGGTGTTAATCTGGTTAGTTACATCTCACTGTTACCTGCTGTGGTGTTAACCTGGTTAGTTACATCTCACTGTTACCTGCTGTGGTGTTAACCTGGTTAGTTCCATCTCACTGTTACCTGCTGTGGTGTTAACCTGGTTAGTTCCATCTCACTGTTACCTGCTGTGGTGTTAACCTGGTTAGTTACATCTCACTGTTACCTGCTGTGGTGTTAACCTGGTTAGTTACATCTCACTGTTACCTGCTGGTTAGTTACATCTCACTGTTACCTGCTGTGGTGTTAACCTGGTTAGTTATATCTCACTGTTACCTGCTGTGGTATTAACCTGGTTAGTTCCATCTCACTGTTACCTGCTGTGGTACTAACCTGGTTAGCTACATCTCACTGTCACCTGCTGTAGTGTTAACCAGGTTAGTTACATCTCACTGTTACCTGCTGTGGTGTTAACCTGGTTAGTTACATCTCACTGTTACCTGCTGTGGTGTTGACCTGGTTAGTTACATCTCACTGTTATCTGCTGGTTAGTTATATCTCCCTGTTACCTGCTGTGGTGTTAACCTGGTTAGTTACATCTCACTGTTACCTGCTGTGGTGTTAACCTGGTTAGTTACATCTCCCTGTTACCCGCTGTGGTGTTAACCTGGTTAGTTACATCTCACTGTTACCTGCTGGTTAGTTATATCTCCCTGTTACCTGCTGTGGTGTTAACCTGGTTAGTTACATCTTACTGTTACCTGCTGTGGTGTTAACCTGGTTAGTTACATCTCCCTGTTACCCGCTTTGGTGTTAACCTGGTTAGTTACATCTCACTGTTACCTGCTGTAGTGTTAACCTGGTTAGTTACATCTCACTGTTACCTGCTGTGGTTTTAACCTGGTTAGTTCCATCTCACTGTTACCTGCTGGTTAGTTACATCTCACTGTTACCTGCTGTGGTGTTAACTTGGTTAGTTACATCTCACTGTTACCTGCTGTGGTATTAACCTGGTTAGTTACATCTCACTGTTACCTGCTGGTTAGTTACATCTCACTGTTACCTGCTGTGGTGTTAACCTGGTTAGTTACATCTCACTGTTACCTGCTGTGGTTTTAACCTGGTTAGTTCCATCTCACTGTTACCTGCTGGTTAGTTACATCTCACTGTTACCTGCTGTGGTGTTAACCTGGTTAGTTACATCTCACTGTTACCTGCTGTGGTATTAACCTGGTTAGTTACATCTCACTGTTACCTGCTGTGGTGTTAACCTGGTTAGTTCCATCTCACTGTTACCTGCTGTGGTATTAACCTGGTTAGTTACATCTCACTGTTACCTGCTGTGGTGTTAACCTGGTTAGTTATATCTCACTGTTACCTGCTGTGGTGTTAACCTGGTTAGTTACATCTCACTGTTACCTGCTGTGGTGTTAACCTGGTTAGTTATATCTCACTGTTACCTGCTGTGGTGTTAACCTGGTTAGTTCCATCTCACTGTTACCTGCTGTGGTGTTAACCTGGTTAGTTCCATCTCACTGTTACCTGCTGTGGTACTAATCTGGTTAGTTACATCTCACTGTCACCTGCTGTAGTGTTAACCAGGTTAGTTACATCTCACTGTTACCTGCTGTGGTACTAACCTGGTTAGTTACATCTCACTGTTACCTGCTGTGGTGTTAACCTGGTTAGTTACATCTCACTGTTACCTGATGTGCTTTTAACCTGGTTAGTTACATCTCACTGTTACCTGCTGTGGTATTAACCTGGTTAGTTACATCTCACTGCTACCTGCTGTGGTGTTAACCTGGTTAGTTACATCTCCCTGTTACCTGCTGTGGCATTAACCTGGTTAGTTACATCTCACTGTTACCTGCTGTGGTGTTAATCTGGTTAGTTACATCTCACTGTTACCTGCTGTGGTGTTAACCTGGTTAGTTACATCTCACTGTTACCTGCTGTGGTGTTAACCTGGTTAGTTCCATCTCACTGTTACCTGCTGTGGTGTTAACCTGGTTAGTTCCATCTCACTGTTACCTGCTGTGGTGTTAACCTGGTTAGTTACATCTCACTGTTACCTGCTGTGGTGTTAACCTGGTTAGTTACATCTCACTGTTACCTGCTGGTTAGTTACATCTCACTGTTACCTGCTGTGGTGTTAACCTGGTTAGTTACATCTCACTGTTACCTGCTGTGGTATTAACCTGGTTAGTTCCATCTCACTGTTAACACCTGTGGTGTTAACCTGGTTAGTTCCATCTCACTGTTACCTGCTGTGGTGTTAACCTGGTTAGTTACATCTCACTGTTAACACCTGTGGTATTAACCTGGTTAGTTACATCTCACTGTTACCTGCTGTGGTGTTAACCTGGTGAGTTACATCTCACTGTTACCTGCTGTGGTTTTAACCTGGTTAGTTCCATCTCACTGTTACCTGCTGGTTAGTTACATCTCACTGTTACCTGCTGTGGTGTTAACTTGGTTAGTTACATCTCACTGTTACCTGCTGTGGTATTAACCTGGTTAGTTACATCTCACTGTTACCTGCTGGTTAGTTACATCTCACTGTTACCTGCTGTGGTGTTAACCTGGTTAGTTACATCTCACTGTTACCTGCTGTGGTTTTAACCTGGTTAGTTCCATCTCACTGTTACCTGCTGGTTAGTTACATCTCACTGTTACCTGCTGTGGTGTTAACCTGGTTAGTTACATCTCACTGTTACCTGCTGTGGTATTAACCTGGTTAGTTACATCTCACTGTTACCTGCTGTGGTGTTAACCTGGTTAGTTCCATCTCACTGTTACCTGCTGTGGTATTAACCTGGTTAGTTACATCTCACTGTTACCTGCTGTGGTGTTAACCTGGTTAGTTATATCTCACTGTTACCTGCTGTGGTGTTAACCTGGTTAGTTACATCTCACTGTTACCTGCTGTGGTGTTAACCTGGTTAGTTATATCTCACTGTTACCTGCTGTGGTGTTAACCTGGTTAGTTCCATCTCACTGTTACCTGCTGTGGTGTTAACCTGGTTAGTTCCATCTCACTGTTACCTGCTGTGGTACTAATCTGGTTAGTTACATCTCACTGTCACCTGCTGTAGTGTTAACCAGGTTAGTTACATCTCACTGTTACCTGCTGTGGTACTAACCTGGTTAGTTACATCTCACTGTTACCTGCTGTGGTGTTAACCTGGTTAGTTATATCTCACTGTTACCTGCTGTGGTGTTAACCTGGTTAGTTCCATCTCACTGTTACCTGCTGTGGTGTTAACCTGGTTAGTTCCATCTCACTGTTACCTGCTGTGGTACTAATCTGGTTAGTTACATCTCACTGTCACCTGCTGTGGTGTTAACCTGGTTAGTTACATCTCACTGTTACCTGCTGGTTAGTTACATCTCACTGTTACCTGCTGTGGTGTTAACCTGGTTAGTTACTTCTCACTGTTACCTGCTGTGGTATTAACCTGGTTAGTTCCATCTCACTGTTAACACCTGTGGTGTTAACCTGGTTAGTTCCATCTCACTGTTACCTGCTGTGGTGTTAACCTGGTTAGTTACATCTCACTGTTAACACCTGTGGTATTAACCTGGTTAGTTACATCTCACTGTTACCTGCTGTGGTGTTAACCTGGTGAGTTACATCTCACTGTTAACACCTGTGGTATTAACCTGGTTAGTTACATCTCACTGTTACCTGCTGTGGTGTTAACCTGGTTAGTTACATCTCACTGTTACCTGCTGTGGTGTTAACCTGGTTAGTTACATCTCACTGTTACCTGCTGTGGTGTTAACCTGGTTAGTTATATCTCACTGTTACCTGCTGTGGTGTTAACCTGGTTAGTTCCATCTCACTGTTACCTGCTGTGGTGTTAACCTGGTTAGTTCCATCTCACTGTTACCTGCTGTGGTACTAATCTGGTTAGTTACATCTCACTGTCACCTGCTGTAGTGTTAACCAGGTTAGTTACATCTCACTGTTACCTGCTGTGGTACTAACCTGGTTAGTTACATCTCACTGTTACCTGCTGTGGTGTTAACCTGGTTAGTTACATCTCACTGTTACCTGATGTGCTTTTAACCTGGTTAGTTACATCTCACTGTTACCTGCTGTGGTATTAACCTGGTTAGTTACATCTCACTGCTACCTGCTGTGGTGTTAACCTGGTTAGTTACATCTCCCTGTTACCTGCTGTGGCATTAACCTGGTTAGTTACATCTCACTGTTACCTGCTGTGGTGTTAATCTGGTTAGTTACATCTCACTGTTACCTGCTGTGGTGTTAACCTGGTTAGTTACATCTCACTGTTACCTGCTGTGGTGTTAACCTGGTTAGTTCCATCTCACTGTTACCTGCTGTGGTGTTAACCTGGTTAGTTCCATCTCACTGTTACCTGCTGTGGTGTTAACCTGGTTAGTTACATCTCACTGTTACCTGCTGTGGTGTTAACCTGGTTAGTTACATCTCACTGTTACCTGCTGGTTAGTTACATCTCACTGTTACCTGCTGTGGTGTTAACCTGGTTAGTTACATCTCACTGTTACCTGCTGTGGTATTAACCTGGTTAGTTCCATCTCACTGTTAACACCTGTGGTGTTAACCTGGTTAGTTCCATCTCACTGTTACCTGCTGTGGTGTTAACCTGGTTAGTTACATCTCACTGTTAACACCTGTGGTATTAACCTGGTTAGTTACATCTCACTGTTACCTGCTGTGGTGTTAACCTGGTGAGTTACATCTCACTGTTAACACCTGTGGTATTAACCTGGTTAGTTACATCTCACTGTTACCTGCTGTGGTGTTAACCTGGTTAGTTACATCTCACTGTTACCTGCTGTGGTGTTAACCTGGTTAGTTACATCTCACTGTTACCTGCTGTGGTGTTAACCTGGTTAGTTATATCTCCCTGTTACCTGCTGTGGTGTTAACCTGGTTAGTTACATCTCACTGTTACCTGCTGTAGTGTTAACCTGGTTAGTTACATCTCACTGTTACCTGCTGTGGTGTTAACCTGGTTAGTTCCATCTCACTGTTACCTGCTGTGGTATTAACCTGGTTAGTTGCATCTCACTGTTACCTGCTGTGGTGTTAACCTGGTTAGTTACATCTCACTGTTACCTGCTGTAGTGTTAACCTGGTTAGTTCCATCTCACTGTTACCTGCTGTGGTGTTAACCTGGTTAGTTACATCTCACTGTTACCTGCTGTAGTGTTAACCTGGTTAGTTGCATCTCACTGTTACCTGCTGTGGTGTTAACCTGGTTAGTTACATCTCACTGTTACCTGCTGTGGTGTTAACCTGGTTAGTTACATCTCACTGTTACCTGCTGTGGTTTTAACCTGGTTAGTTCCATCTCACTGTTACCTGCTGGTTAGTTACATCTCACTGTTACCTGCTGTGGTGTTAACCTGGTTAGTTACATCTCACTGTTACCTGCTGTGGTATTAACCTGGTTAGTTACATCTCACTGTTACCTGCTGTGGTGTTAACCTGGTTAGTTCCATCTCACTGTTACCTGCTGTGGTATTAACCTGGTTAGTTACATCTCACTGTTACCTGCTGTGGTGTTAACCTGGTTAGTTATATCTCACTGTTACCTGCTGTGGTGTTAACCTGGTTAGTTACATCTCACTGTTACCTGCTGTGGTGTTAACCTGGTTAGTTATATCTCACTGTTACCTGCTGTGGTGTTAACCTGGTTAGTTCCATCTCACTGTTACCTGCTGTGGTGTTAACCTGGTTAGTTCCATCTCACTGTTACCTGCTGTGGTACTAATCTGGTTAGTTACATCTCACTGTCACCTGCTGTAGTGTTAACCAGGTTAGTTACATCTCACTGTTACCTGCTGTGGTACTAACCTGGTTAGTTACATCTCACTGTTACCTGCTGTAGTGTTAACCTGGTTAGTTACATCTCACTGTTACCTGCTGTGGTGTTAACCTGGTTAGTTACATCTCACTGTTACCTGCTGTGCTTTTAACCTGGTTAGTTACATCTCACTGTTACCTGCTGTGGTATTAACCTGGTTAGTTACATCTCACTGCTACCTGCTGTGGTGTTAACCTGGTTAGTTACATCTCCCTGTTACCTGCTGTGGCATTAACCTGGTTAGTTACATCTCACTGTTACCTGCTGTGGTGTTAATCTGGTTAGTTACATCTCACTGTTACCTGCTGTGGTGTTAACCTGGTTAGTTACATCTCACTGTTACCTGCTGTGGTGTTAACCTGGTTAGTTCCATCTCACTGTTACCTGCTGTGGTGTTAACCTGGTTAGTTCCATCTCACTGTTACCTGCTGTGGTGTTAACCTGGTTAGTTACATCTCACTGTTACCTGCTGTGGTGTTAACCTGGTTAGTTACATCTCACTGTTACCTGCTGGTTAGTTACATCTCACTGTTACCTGCTGTGGTGTTAACCTGGTTAGTTACATCTCACTGTTACCTGCTGTGGTATTAACCTGGTTAGTTCCATCTCACTGTTAACACCTGTGGTGTTAACCTGGTTAGTTCCATCTCACTGTTACCTGCTGTGGTGTTAACCTGGTTAGTTACATCTCACTGTTAACACCTGTGGTATTAACCTGGTTAGTTACATCTCACTGTTACCTGCTGTGGTGTTAACCTGGTTAGTTACATCTCACTGTTAACACCTGTGGTATTAACCTGGTTAGTTATATCTCACTGTTACCTGCTGTGGTGTTAACCTGGTTAGTTCCATCTCACTGTTACCTGCTGTGGTGTTAACCTGGTTAGTTCCATCTCACTGTTACCTGCTGTGGTACTAATCTGGTTAGTTACATCTCACTGTCACCTGCTGTAGTGTTAACCAGGTTAGTTACATCTCACTGTTACCTGCTGTGGTACTAACCTGGTTAGTTACATCTCACTGTTACCTGCTGTGGTGTTAACCTGGTTAGTTATATCTCACTGTTACCTGCTGTGGTGTTAACCTGGTTAGTTCCATCTCACTGTTACCTGCTGTGGTGTTAACCTGGTTAGTTCCATCTCACTGTTACCTGCTGTGGTACTAATCTGGTTAGTTACATCTCACTGTCACCTGCTGTGGTGTTAACCTGGTTAGTTACATCTCACTGTTACCTGCTGGTTAGTTACATCTCACTGTTACCTGCTGTGGTGTTAACCTGGTTAGTTACTTCTCACTGTTACCTGCTGTGGTATTAACCTGGTTAGTTCCATCTCACTGTTAACACCTGTGGTGTTAACCTGGTTAGTTCCATCTCACTGTTACCTGCTGTGGTGTTAACCTGGTTAGTTACATCTCACTGTTAACACCTGTGGTATTAACCTGGTTAGTTACATCTCACTGTTACCTGCTGTGGTGTTAACCTGGTGAGTTACATCTCACTGTTAACACCTGTGGTATTAACCTGGTTAGTTACATCTCACTGTTACCTGCTGTGGTGTTAACCTGGTTAGTTACATCTCACTGTTACCTGCTGTGGTGTTAACCTGGTTAGTTACATCTCACTGTTACCTGCTGTGGTGTTAACCTGGTTAGTTATATCTCACTGTTACCTGCTGTGGTGTTAACCTGGTTAGTTCCATCTCACTGTTACCTGCTGTGGTGTTAACCTGGTTAGTTCCATCTCACTGTTACCTGCTGTGGTACTAATCTGGTTAGTTACATCTCACTGTCACCTGCTGTAGTGTTAACCAGGTTAGTTACATCTCACTGTTACCTGCTGTGGTACTAACCTGGTTAGTTACATCTCACTGTTACCTGCTGTGGTGTTAACCTGGTTAGTTACATCTCACTGTTACCTGATGTGCTTTTAACCTGGTTAGTTACATCTCACTGTTACCTGCTGTGGTATTAACCTGGTTAGTTACATCTCACTGCTACCTGCTGTGGTGTTAACCTGGTTAGTTACATCTCCCTGTTACCTGCTGTGGCATTAACCTGGTTAGTTACATCTCACTGTTACCTGCTGTGGTGTTAATCTGGTTAGTTACATCTCACTGTTACCTGCTGTGGTGTTAACCTGGTTAGTTACATCTCACTGTTACCTGCTGTGGTGTTAACCTGGTTAGTTCCATCTCACTGTTACCTGCTGTGGTGTTAACCTGGTTAGTTCCATCTCACTGTTACCTGCTGTGGTGTTAACCTGGTTAGTTACATCTCACTGTTACCTGCTGTGGTGTTAACCTGGTTAGTTACATCTCACTGTTACCTGCTGGTTAGTTACATCTCACTGTTACCTGCTGTGGTGTTAACCTGGTTAGTTACATCTCACTGTTACCTGCTGTGGTATTAACCTGGTTAGTTCCATCTCACTGTTAACACCTGTGGTGTTAACCTGGTTAGTTCCATCTCACTGTTACCTGCTGTGGTGTTAACCTGGTTAGTTACATCTCACTGTTAACACCTGTGGTATTAACCTGGTTAGTTACATCTCACTGTTACCTGCTGTGGTGTTAACCTGGTGAGTTACATCTCACTGTTAACACCTGTGGTATTAACCTGGTTAGTTACATCTCACTGTTACCTGCTGTGGTGTTAACCTGGTTAGTTACATCTCACTGTTACCTGCTGTGGTGTTAACCTGGTTAGTTACATCTCACTGTTACCTGCTGTGGTGTTAACCTGGTTAGTTATATCTCCCTGTTACCTGCTGTGGTGTTAACCTGGTTAGTTACATCTCACTGTTACCTGCTGTAGTGTTAACCTGGTTAGTTACATCTCACTGTTACCTGCTGTGGTGTTAACCTGGTTAGTTCCATCTCACTGTTACCTGCTGTGGTATTAACCTGGTTAGTTGCATCTCACTGTTACCTGCTGTGGTGTTAACCTGGTTAGTTACATCTCACTGTTACCTGCTGTAGTGTTAACCTGGTTAGTTCCATCTCACTGTTACCTGCTGTGGTGTTAACCTGGTTAGTTACATCTCACTGTTACCTGCTGTAGTGTTAACCTGGTTAGTTGCATCTCACTGTTACCTGCTGTGGTGTTAACCTGGTTAGTTACATCTCACTGTTACCTGCTGTGGTGTTAACCTGGTTAGTTACATCTCACTGTTACCTGCTGTGGTTTTAACCTGGTTAGTTCCATCTCACTGTTACCTGCTGGTTAGTTACATCTCACTGTTACCTGCTGTGGTGTTAACCTGGTTAGTTACATCTCACTGTTACCTGCTGTGGTATTAACCTGGTTAGTTACATCTCACTGTTACCTGCTGTGGTGTTAACCTGGTTAGTTCCATCTCACTGTTACCTGCTGTGGTATTAACCTGGTTAGTTACATCTCACTGTTACCTGCTGTGGTGTTAACCTGGTTAGTTATATCTCACTGTTACCTGCTGTGGTGTTAACCTGGTTAGTTACATCTCACTGTTACCTGCTGTGGTGTTAACCTGGTTAGTTATATCTCACTGTTACCTGCTGTGGTGTTAACCTGGTTAGTTCCATCTCACTGTTACCTGCTGTGGTGTTAACCTGGTTAGTTCCATCTCACTGTTACCTGCTGTGGTACTAATCTGGTTAGTTACATCTCACTGTTACCTGCTGTGGTGTTAACCTGGTTAGTTACATCTCACTGTTACCTGCTGTGCTTTTAACCTGGTTAGTTACATCTCACTGTTACCTGCTGTGGTATTAACCTGGTTAGTTACATCTCACTGCTACCTGCTGTGGTGTTAACCTGGTTAGTTACATCTCCCTGTTACCTGCTGTGGCATTAACCTGGTTAGTTACATCTCACTGTTACCTGCTGTGGTGTTAATCTGGTTAGTTACATCTCACTGTTACCTGCTGTGGTGTTAACCTGGTTAGTTACATCTCACTGTTACCTGCTGTGGTGTTAACCTGGTTAGTTCCATCTCACTGTTACCTGCTGTGGTGTTAACCTGGTTAGTTCCATCTCACTGTTACCTGCTGTGGTGTTAACCTGGTTAGTTACATCTCACTGTTACCTGCTGTGGTGTTAACCTGGTTAGTTACATCTCACTGTTACCTGCTGGTTAGTTACATCTCACTGTTACCTGCTGTGGTGTTAACCTGGTTAGTTACATCTCACTGTTACCTGCTGTGGTATTAACCTGGTTAGTTCCATCTCACTGTTAACACCTGTGGTGTTAACCTGGTTAGTTCCATCTCACTGTTACCTGCTGTGGTGTTAACCTGGTTAGTTACATCTCACTGTTAACACCTGTGGTATTAACCTGGTTAGTTACATCTCACTGTTACCTGCTGTGGTGTTAACCTGGTGAGTTACATCTCACTGTTAACACCTGTGGTATTAACCTGGTTAGTTACATCTCACTGTTACCTGCTGTGGTGTTAACCTGGTTAGTTACATCTCACTGTTACCTGCTGTGGTGTTAACCTGGTTAGTTACATCTCACTGTTACCTGCTGTGGTGTTAACCTGGTTAGTTATATCTCCCTGTTACCTGCTGTGGTGTTAACCTGGTTAGTTACATCTCACTGTTACCTGCTGTAGTGTTAACCTGGTTAGTTACATCTCACTGTTACCTGCTGTGGTGTTAACCTGGTTAGTTCCATCTCACTGTTACCTGCTGTGGTATTAACCTGGTTAGTTACATCTCACTGTTACCTGCTGTAGTGTTAACCTGGTTAGTTGCATCTCACTGTTACCTGCTGTGGTGTTAACCTGGTTAGTTACATCTCACTGTTACCTGCTGTGGTGTTAACCTGGTTAGTTCCATCTCACTGTTACCTTCTGTGGTATTAACCTGGTTAGTTACATCTCACTGTTACCTGCTGGTTAGTTACATCTCACTGTTACCTGCTGTGGTGTTAACCTGGTTAGTTACATCTCACTGTTACCTGCTGTGGTATTAACCTGGTTAGTTCCATCTCACTGTTACCTGGTTAGTTCCATCTCACTGTTACCTGCTGTGGTATTAACCTGGTTAGTTACATCTCACTGTTACCTGCTGGTTAGTTATATCTCCCTGTTACCTGCTGTGGTGTTAACCTGGTTAGTTACATCTCACTGTTACCTGCTGTGGTGTTAACCTGGTTAGTTACATCTCCCTGTTACCTGCTGTGGTATTAACCTGGTTAGTTACATCTCACTGTTACCTGCTGTGGTATTAACCTGGTTAGTTACATCTCACTGTTACCTGCTGTGATGTTAACCTGGTTAGTTACATCTCACTGTTACCTGCTGTGGTGTTAACCTGGTTAGTTCCATCTCACTGTTACCTGCTGTGGTGTTAACCTGGTTAGTTATATCTCCCTGTTACCTGCTGGTTAGTTACATCTCACTGTTACCCGCTGTGGTGTTAACCTGGTTAGTTACATCTCACTGTTACCTGCTGTGGTATTAACCTGGTTAGTTACATCTCACTGTTACCTGGTAAGTTACATCTCACTGTTACCTGCTGTGATGTTAACCTGGTTAGTTACATCTCACTGTTACCCGCTGTGGTGTTAACCTGGTTAGTTACATCTCACTGTTACCTGGTTAGTTACATCTCACTGTTACCTGCTGTGGTATTAACCCGGTTAGTTACATCTCACTGTTACCTGGTTAGTTACATCTCACTGTTACCTGCTGTGGTATTAACCTGGTTAGTTCCATCTCACTGTTACCTGCTGTGGTGTTAACCTGGTTAGTTACATCTCACTGTTACCTGCTGTGGTGTTAACCTGGTTAGTTATATCTCACTGTTACCTGCTGGTTAGTTCCATCTCACTGTTACCTGCTGTGGTATTAACCTGGTTAGTTATATCTCCCTGTTACCTGCTGTGGTGTTAACCTGGTTATTTACATCTCACTGTTACCTGCTGTGGTATTAACCTGGTTAGTTACATCTCACTGTTACCTGGTTAGTTACATCTCACTGTTACCTGCTGTGGTATTAACCTGGTTAGTTACATCTCACTGTTACCTGGTTAGTTACATCTGACTGTTACCTACTGTGGTATTAACCTGGTTAGTTACATCTCCCTGTTACCTGCTGTGGTGTTAACCTGGTTAGTTACATCTCACTGTTACCTGGTTAGTTACATCTCACCTCATGGCCTATTTCAGATCCACTGTACTCGTAAGGACAATCGTCATTGACATTTCAAATCAAATCAAATGTTATTT